>NW_026511719.1:0-74522 GCF_027579735.1 Bombina bombina
CTACCTATTAACCCCTAAACGAGGCCCCTCCCACATCGCAAACACTATAATACAATTTTAACCCCTAATCTGCCGCTCCGGACATCCCGCCACTACAATAAACATATTAACCCCTAAACTGCCGCACTCCCGCCTTGCAAACACTAGTTAAATATTATTAACACCTAATCTGCCGCCCCTAACATCGCCACCACCTACATTATACTTATTAACCCCTAATCTGCCGTCCTCAACATCGCCGAGCCATTATATTAAATGTATTAACCCCTAAATCTAAGTCTAACCCAAACCCCTAACACCCCCCTAACTTAAATTTAATTTAAATAAATCTAAAAGAAAATTACTATAATTAAACTAAATATTCCTATTTAAAACTAAATACAGGTAGTCCTCAGTTTTATGCCGGGGTTAGGTTCCAGGAGGAATGGTTGTAAATTGAAACACAGTTTATAATGTAAGTCAATGGGAAGTGATTGGGGTTAGGTTCCAGGCCCCTCTCAAAATTGTCATAAGTAACACCTAATACACTATTTATAAAGCTTTGAAATGAAGACTTTAAATGCTAAACAGCATTATAAACCTAATAATATAGATTGTATCATCATCAAACTAAGTTTAATGAACAAAAAACATTTGCTAACATTGCTAACAGTCACCTATTTAAATAATCACACAACAGACGCATCATCATCAACTAAGTTTAATAAAACAAAAACGTTTTTTACTTGCATTTTTCTACAATCAGCTTCTCTGCATTGTTATCATGTTAGATAATATTGGGTCTGCACCTATTCTATGCATTTCAATCTGCATTGAATTAATAGCAGTTAGGCACCCTCACCTCAAGCAGGCTGGACAGGAAGATAATAGGGACGTAGGCCTACTTAGATCTTGTTGCTCGATAGCTATTGTCTGCTCTGTGTTACACAGATCAATTTCAGGCTTTTAAGTTGCATAACTTTGCTGCAAAACAAGCGGACAGCTCCACCTACTGGCTATTTTTAATTAGTGCACTTTGCTTTCAAAGCTTTTCAATAGCAGTCAATGACTGAAAAAAAAAGGTTGCTATTCTGAAACGGCGCAAATTGAAACCTGCGTAAATCAAGGGCCACCTGTACTTACCTATAAAATAAACCCTAAGCTAGCTACAATATAACTAATAGTTACATTGTAGCTGGCTTAGGGATTTATTTTATTTTACAGGCAAGTTTGTATTTATTTTAACTAGGGTAGAATAGTTACTAAATAGTTATTAACTATTTAATAACTACCTAGCTAAAATAAATACAAATTTACCTGTAAAAAAAAAAGAAAAAAAGAAAAACGTCCACGAAGGACTTACAGCAATCACCACCTGGATGAACAACAACCGTCTCAAACTCAACACTGACAAGACCGAAATCCTCCTCCTCCTCGGACCCACCAAATCTGCATGGGATGACTCCTGGTGGCCCACAGCCCCTCAGACACCCTCCAACTCCAAAACACCACGCACGAAATCTAGGCGTCATCCTCGACTCATTATTTTACATGGACCGCCAAGTCAACGCTGTCTCTTCGACTTGTTTTCACATACTCCACCTACTGCGAAAAATCTTCAAGTGGATCCCCAACGAAACTAGAAAATCTGTCACCCACACCCTCGTCAGTAGTCGACTGGACTACGGCAATGCACTCTACGCCGGGTCCCCCATCAAGCTCCAGAAACGACTCCAATGCATCAAGAACACCTCGGCCAGACTCATCCTCGACATCCCTCGCCAAAACCACATCACCGAACACCTAAGGAACCCTACACTGGGTCCCCGTCAACAAGAGAATCACCTTCAAGCTCCTAACCCATGCATTCAAGGCCCTCCACAACATCGGTCCTGAATACAACCACCGTGTCAATTTCTACACCCCCTCCAGACAACTCCGCTCTGCCGACCAAGCACTCGCAGTCATCCCCCGCATCAAGGAAAAAACAGGAGGAAAATCCTTCTCCTATATGGCAGCAAGGTCATGGAACTCCCTCCTGCTGCACCTCAGGACAATCCACCTCCCTTACAAACTTTAGGAAGGACCTCAAGACCTGGCTCTTCAACTGAATCATCTTCCCTTAGCCCCCCTCTCCCCCCCTCCCATAGCGCCTTGAGACCCTCACAGGTGATTAGTTTGCGCTTTACAAGTACCCAATAGAATAGAATAGAACCTAAGTTACAATAACACCTAACACTACACTATAATTAAATCAATTTCCTACATTAAATACAATTAAATAAATTAAATTAGCTAAATTACAAAACCCCCCACTAAATTACAGAAAATAAAAAAATAAAAAACAAATTACAGAGCTTTAAACTAATTACACCTAATCTAATAGCCCTATCAAAATAAAAAGCCCCCCAAAATAAAAAAAAACCCTACCCGAAACTAAACTATCAATAGCCCTTAAAAGGGCCTATTGCGGGGCATTGCCCCAAAGTAATCAGCTCTTTTACCTGTAAAAAAAAAATACAAACAACCCCCCCAACAGTAAAACTCACACTCACACCCACCCACACAACCAACCCCCCTAATAAAATACTAACTAAAAAAACCTAAGCTCCCCATTGCCCTGAAAAGGGCAGTTGGATGGGAATTGCCCTTAAAAGGGTATTTAGCTCTTTTACAGGCCCAAAGCCCTAGCCTAAAAAATAAACCCACCCAATACATCCTTAAAAAAATCCTAACACTAACCCCCGAAGATTCACTTACCGGGAGAAGTCTTCATCCAAGCGGTAAGATGTCTTCAACGAAGCCGGCAGAATTGGTCCTCCAGACGGGCAGAAGTGGTCCTCCAGACAGGCAGAAGTCTTCATCCAGACGGCATCTTCTATCTTCATCCTTCTTGTGCGGAGCGGGTCCATCTTCAAGACATCTGTCGCGGAGCATCCTCTTCAAATGACGGCTTCTTCGTAATGAATATCTTTTTAAGTGATGTCATCCAAGATGGCGCTCCCTTAGATTCTGATTGGCTGAATTGGCCAATTGGAATTAAGGTAGAAAAAATCCTATTGGCTGATGCATTCAGCCAATAGGATTGAGCTGGCATTCTATTGGCTGTTCCAATCAGCCAATAGAATGCAAGCTCAATCCTATTCGCTGATTGGATCAGCCAATAGGATTAAAGTTCAATCCTATTGGCTGATCCAATCAGCCAATAGGATTTTTTCTACCTTAATTCCGATTGGCTGATAGAATTCTATCTTCCAATTGGAATCTAAGGACCGCCATCTTGGATGACGTCACTTAAAGAGATATTCATTACGAAGGATGCTCCGCGCCGTATGTCTTGAAGATGGATCCGCTCCGCGCCGGAAGGATGAAGATAGAAGATGCCGTTAGTATTTTATTTGGGGGGTTGTTTGTGTGGGTGGGTGGGTTTTACTGTTGGGGGGGGGGGGGTTGTTTGTTTTGTTTTTTACAGGTAAAAGAGCTGATTACTTTGGGGCAATGCCCCGCAAAAGGCCATTTTAAGGGCTATTGATAGTTTAGTTTAGGCTAGGGTTTTTTTTTTTTTTGGGGGTGCTTTTTATTTTGATAGGGCTATTAGATTAGGTGTAATTAGTTTATAGATCTGTAATTTGTTTTTTATTTTCTTTAATTTAGTGTTTGTATTTTTTTTGTAATTTAGCTAATTTAATTTATTTAATTGTATTTAATTTAGTTAATTTATTTAATTGCAGTGTAGTGTTAGGTGTTATTGTAACTTGGGTTAGGTTTTATTGTACAGGTCAATTTGTATTTATTTTAGCTAGGTAGTTATTAAATAGTTAATAACTATTTAATAACTATTCTACTAAGTTAAAATAAATACAAACTTGCCTGTAAAATTAAAATAAACCCTAAGCTAGCTACAATGTAACTATTAGTTATATTGTAGCTATCTTAGGGTTTATTTTATAGGCAAGTATTTAGTTTTAAATAGGAATAATGTAGTTAATGATAGTAATTTTATTTAGATTTATTTAAATTATATTTAAGTTAGGGGATGTTAGGGTTAGACTTAAGTTTGGGGTTAATACATTTAATATAGTGGTGACGACATTGGGGGCGGCAGATTAGGGGTTAATAAGTGTAGGTAGGTTGCGGCGACATTGGGGTCGGCAGATTAGGGGTTAATAAATATAATGTATGTGGCGGCGATGTTGGGGGCGGCAGATTAGGGATTAATAAGCGTAAGATTAGGGGTGTTTAGACTCTGGGTTCATGTTAGGGTGTTAGGTGTAAACATAAAATGTGTTTCCCTATAGGAATCGATGGGGCTGCGTTACTGAGATTTACGCTGCTTTTTTGCAGGTGTTAGACTTATTCTCAGCCTGCTCTCCCTATTGATGTCTATGGGGAAATTGTGCACAAGCACGTACGACCAGCTCACCGCTGATTTAAAGGGCCACTGTAAGTAAATATTTTTAATGCCTGTTACTAACTAACTACCCCCAAATACGCTTTTTATCAATAGCATTTCATTAACATATCTCTACCGTATATCAGAAATCTTGTCTGCAAATTTAATTGTTTTCCAATCCCACTCCGTGGGTATCCTTTGCTCTGTACTAATCCGTTTACAATACCTAGGTTTCAAAATGGCGTTTTAAACACAAAGTTATTGGTTTAAGTATTTTGAACATGCAGTGCTGAAAATAGTGGGCAGGATAACGTGACATCATCGGCGAATAAAAGATATAACTTTTAGAACGTTATGAAACTTCGTTTTGGAGAAAATATAGGTCAGTAGGTTTTAATTAATGTTTATTAACTTTAATATGTTAGTTGTTTAGCTTAAAAATTATAACAGAAAGTAATCCTTTAAGCAGCGCTGGTATTGGAGTGCGGTATGGAGCACAATTTTGCTCTACGCTTTCTTCTTGCCTTTTAACGCCGGGATTGTAAAAACCTGTAATACCAGCGCTGCAGGTATGTGAGCGGTGAGAAAAAACTGCTCGTTAGCACCGCACAGCTCCTAATGCAAAACTCATAATCTGACCGATAGTTTCTAAAGTCCGGACATCCATCTTCATCCAGGCGGCAACGGGTCTTCATCCATGGCGGGTGAATCTTCTATCTTCATCCCGGTGGGCAGGATCGGTGGCGGTGACGACATTCAGCGCGGATCTCCTCTTCATGTGATGCCTGACGAACACTGAAGATTGAATGCAAGGTACCCCTTTTATTTGTGGGGTACCTTGCATTACTATTGGCTGAAATATTCAAATCAGCCAATAGGATGAGAGCTGCTTAATTTGCCTGTTTCCAGGTACACAATAAATTAGCACTCCACTTGTAATCTAGCCTTTATCGGGACAGTAAAGTCAAAATTAAACTTTACGATTTGGATAGAACATGCAATTTTAAATAACTTTCCAAATTACTTCTGTTGTCAAATTTGCTTTGTTTTCTTGGTATCTTTTATTGAAGAGTAAAACTAGGTAGGCTCATAAGAGCTCAGGAGTGTGCACGTGTCTTTAGTACTCTATGGCTGCCGTGTTTTGCAACATTATTTGCAGCTTTGTTATGCAATGTTGCAAAAATACTGCTGCCATAGAGTACTAAAGACATGTGCACACTCCTTATGAGCCTACTAAGTTTTACTCTTCAATAAAAGATACCAAAAGAGCAAAGCCACGGGTGGGCAGCACAGTGGTGATGGGGGGAGTGAGTGGGAGGGGCGGCACCCTACCTACAGAAAATTAGATTGTCGGGAGACCCCTACACTATGGAAAAAAATACATTAAAAAAAAAACTATAAACTGGGTACTGATGGACACCAGGAGAGGGAGGGTTAGAGTGCTGTTCGGGAGGGACCAGAGAGGTGGGAGGGTAAGGGGGATCCTACACTACAGAAAAATAAATAAATATAATTCATTTTATATTAAAAAAAAAAAGTGCCATGAAATATAGCAAAATGGGCCTAGATTAATACCCTGTTTATATATATATAAGGTACCACAGGAAGGCTGGCACACACTTACTCAAAGTTCAACTGCCGGGGTACATAGCAAAACATATCCAAGTTAGGCACAGAGGAACTCTTTGTCTAACATATACAATATATATATATATATATAAATATATATATATATATACGTATATATATATTATATATATATATATATATACTGTATATATATAAAAAATTGTAATTTTTTTTTGGAAAGGTAAATAAAAAATAAGGCTCTATTTCTGTTTAACTCTTTTATGACATAGGCAATTGTCCAAGTTCTGAACGTAAAGAAAACCTAGAATTTAAGATATATGTCTGTTCAACCATAATGTATTTCCTTCGCATTAAGTGCATGTGATGGACTCCGGCTAAAAAAGTTCTTCCTATACCTGGAACTTGTAGCTATAAAGCGGAGAAAGTGATTTTAGCAAGAGCCCACCCTAATAATCAGACAAGACCAGTATTAAAGTGAAACCCTAACAGACTTTATTGGGAAAAACACACTGCTTTTAAACAACTTGGCCATCTTGATAAGAGCCTTTTTTCATCCCAAAATTCCCGCCCCTCCAGACAGGCCTGCGCCTCCATAGGAGCAACCGTCACATAGGGATCCCATAATGGCTAGGTCGCCATTTCGGGTTGATCCTGAGGGAACAGGCGGCTATTCCCGGGTACCGTTGGAGAGCTCAGGGCCCTAAGGTGTCACAGTCCAAAAAACGTCATGATCCATTGCTGGGGACCAGAGCGGCAGCTGATCAAAGGTACAACGGGTCAGCCAGTAGTAGTAGGGGTAGAGGGGGGTCCGAAACCCTGAGTTCCAAAGTGAGCTTCCTACAGGCAATCACCCCACTCCTTGCCCTTCATAGGAAGTACAAATCCCCAAAAGAGCAGAGATCTGGGGCAAAGGGCCTCTGGAGCGACCTAGGTTGAAGTTCCACAGGGATCCCTAGCAAACCCAGTCGGCGAGTAGTTCCACAAACCCAGCTCTTCTGAAAGGGGCCAAGCGGTCATAAAAGTGAGCGGTACACCCTATACCTCCAAGATCCGTAACGAATTCTAAAGTCAGTAGTTATGAGTTTAACACTACAACGCCGAAGCATAAAACTCATAACTTAAGTGCTAAAAAGTACACTAACACCTATAAACTACCTATTAACCCCTAAACCGAGGCCCTCCCACATCGCAAACACTATAATACAATTTTAACCCCTAATCTGCCGCTCCGGACATCACCGCCACTACAATAAACATATTAACCCCTAAACTGCCGCACTCCCGCCTCGCAAACACTAGTTAAATATTATTAACCCCTAATCTGCCGCCCCTAACATCGCCACCACCTACATTATACTTATTAACCCCTAATCTGCCGTCCTCAACATCGCCGCCATTATATTAAATGTATTAACCCCTAAATCTAAGTCTAACCCAAACCCTAACACCCCCTAACTTAAATTTAATTTAAATAAATCTAAAGAAAATTACTATAATTAACTAAATTATTCCTATTTAAAACTAAATACAGGTAGTCCTCAGTTTATGCCGGGGTTAGGTTCCAGGAGGAATGGTTGTAAATTGAAACCGTTGTAAATTGAAACCCAGTTTATAATGTAAGTCAATGGGAAGTGATGGGGTTAGGTTCCAGGCCCCTCTCAAAATTGTCATAAGTAACACCTAATACACTATTTTTAAAGCTTTGAAATGAAGACTTTAAATGCTAAACAGCATTATAAACCTAATAATATAGATTGTATCATCATCAAACTAAGTTTAATGAACAAAAACATTTGCTAACATTTGCTAACAGCACCTATTTAAATAATCACACAACAGACTGCATCATCATCAAACTAAGTTTAATAAACAAAAACATTTTTTACTTGCATTTTTCTACAATCAGTTCTCTGCATTGTTATCATGTTAGATAATATTGGGTCTGCACCTATTCTATGCATTTCAATCTGCATTGATTAATAAGCAGTTAGGCACCCTCACCTCAAGCAGCTGGACAGGAAGATAATAGGGACGTGCCTACTAGATCTTGTTGCTCGATAGCTAATGTCTGCTCTGTGTACACAGATCAATTTCAGGCTTTTAAGTTGCATAACTTTGCTGCAAAACAAGCGGACAGCTCCACCTACTGGCTATTTTAATTAGTGCACTTTGCTTTCCAAAGCTTTTCAATAGCAGTCACATGACTGAAAAAAAAGGTTGCTATTCTGAAACGGCGCAAATTGAACCGGCGTAAATCGAGGGCCACCTGTACTTACCTATAAAATAAACCCTAAGCTAGCTACAATATAACTAATAGTTACATTGTAGCTGGCTTATGATTTATTTTTATTTTACAGGCAAGTTTGTATTTATTTTAACTAGGTAGAATAGTTACTAAATAGTTATTAACTATTTAATAACTACCTAGCTAAAATAAATACAAATTTACCTGTAAAAAAAAAAAGAAAAAAAGAAAAACGTCCACGAAGGACTTACAGCAATCACCACCTGGATGAACAACAACCGTCTCAAACTCAACACTGACAAGACCGAAATCCTCCTCCTCCTCGGACCCACCAAATCTGCATGGGATGACTCCTGGTGGCCCACAGCCCTCAGACACCCTCCAACTCCAAAACACCACGCACGAAATCTAGGCGTTATCCTCGACTCATTATTTTACATGGACCGCCAAGTCAACACTGTCTCTTCGACTTGTTTTCACATACTCCACCTACTGCGAAAAATCTTCAAGTGGATCCCCAACGAAACTAGAAAATCTGTCACCCACACCCTCGTCAGTAGTCGACTGGACTACGGCAATGCACTCTACGCCGGGTCCCCCATCAAGCTCCAGAAACGACTCCAATGCATCAAGAACACCTCGGCCAGACTCATCCTCGACATCCCTCGCCAAAACCACATCACCGAACACCTAAGGAACCTACACTGGGTCCCCGTCAACAAGAGAATCACCTTCAAGCTCCTAACCCATGCATTCAAGGCCCTCCACAACATCAGTCCTGAATACAACCACCGTGTCAATTTCTACACCCCCTCCAGACAACTCCGCTCTGCCGACCAAGCACTCGCAGTCATCCCCCGCATCAAGGAAAAAACAGGAAAATCCTTCTCCTATATGGCAGCAAGGTCATGGAACTCCCTCCTGCTGCACCTCAGACAATCCACCTCCCTTACAAACTTTAGGAAGGACCTCAAGACCTGGCTCTTCAACTGAATCATCTTCCCTTAGCCCCCTCTCCCCCCTCCCATAGCGCCTTGAGACCCTCACAGGTGATTAGTTTGCGCTTTACAAGTACCCAATAGAATAGAATAGAACCTAAGTTACAATAACACCTAACACTACACTATAATTAAATCAATTTCCTACATTAAATACAATTAAATAAATTAAATTAGCTAAATTACAAAAAAAACCACTAAATTACAGAAAATAAAAAATAAAAAACAAATTACAGAGCTTTAAACTAATTACACCTAATCTAATAGCCCTATCAAAATAAAAAGCCCCCCAAAATAAAAAAAAACCCTACCCGAAACTAAACTATCAATAGCCCTTAAAAGGGCCTATTGCGGGGCATTGCCCCAAAGTAATCAGCTCTTTTACCTGTAAAAAAAAAATACAAACAACCCCCCCAACAGTAAAACTCACCACCCACACAACCAACCCCCCTAATAAAATACTAACTAAAAAAACCTAAGCTCCCCATTGCCCTGAAAAGGGCAGTTGGATGGGAATTGCCCTTAAAAGGGTATTTAGCTCTTTTACAGGCCCAAAGCCCTAGCCTAAAAAATAAACCCACCCAATACATCCTTAAAAAAATCCTAACACTAACCCCCGAAGATTCACTTACCGGGAGAAGTCTTCATCCAAGCGGTAAGATGTCTTCAACGAAGCCGGCAGAAGTGGTCCTCCAGACGGGCAGAAGTGGTCCTCCAGACAGGCAGAAGTCTTCATCCAGACGGCATCTTCTATCTTCATCCTTCTTGTGCGGAGCGGGTCCATCTTCAAGACATCTGTCGCGGAGCATCCTCTTCAAATGACGGCTTCTTCGTAATGAATATCTTTTTAAGTGATGTCATCCAAGATGGCGTCCCTTAGATTCTGATTGGCTGAATTGGCCAATTAGAATTAAGGTAGAAAAAATCCTATTGGCTGATGCATTCAGCCAATAGGATTGAGCTGGCATTCTATTGGCTGTTCCAATCAGCCAATAGAATGCAAGCTCAATCCTATTCGCTGATTGGATCAGCCAATAGGATTAAAGTTCAATCCTATTGGCTGATCCAATCAGCCAATAGGATTTTTTCTACCTTAATTCCGATTGGCTGATAGAATTCTATCTTCCAATCGGAATCTAAGGGATGCCATCTTGGATGACGTCACTTAAAGAGATATTCATTACGAAGGATGCTCCGCGCCGTATGTCTTGAAGATGGATCCGCTCCGCGCCGGAAGGATGAAGATAGAAGATGCCGTTAGTATTTTATTTGGGGGGTTGTTTGTGTGGGTGGTGGGTTTTACTGTTGGGGGGGTTGTTTGTTTTGTTTTTTACAGGTAAAAGAGCTGATTACTTTGGGGCAATGCCCCGCAAAAGGCCCTTTTAAGGGCTATTGATAGTTTAGTTTAGGCTAGGGTTTTTTTTATTTTGGGGGTGCTTTTTATTTTGATAGGGCTATTAGATTAGGTGTAATTAGTTTAAAGATCTGTAATTTGTTTTTTATTTTCTTTAATTTAGTGTTTGTATTTTTTTGTAATTTAGCTAATTTAATTTATTTAATTGTATTTAATTTAGTTAATTTATTTAATTGCAGTGTAGTGTTAGGTGTTATTGTAACTTGGGTTAGGTTTTATTGTACAGGTCAATTTGTATTTATTTTAGCTAGGTAGTTATTAAATAGTTAATAACTATTTAATAACTATTCTACCTAGTTAAAATAAATACAAACTTGCCTGTAAAATTAAAATAAACCCTAAGCTAGCTACAATGTAACTATTAGTTATATTGTAGCTAGCTTAGGGTTTATTTTATAGGCAAGTATTTAGTTTTAAATAGGAATAATGTAGTTAATGATAGTAATTTTATTTAGATTTATTTAAATTATATTTAAGTTAGGGGATGTTAGGGTTAGACTTAGGTTTAGGGGTTAATACATTTAATATAGTGGTGACGACATTGGGCGCGGCAGATTAGGGGTTAATAAGTGTAGGTAGGTTGCGGCGACATTGGGGTCGGCAGATTAGGGGTTAATAAATATAATGTATGTGGCGGCGATGTTGGGGGCGGCAGATTAGGGATTAATAAGCGTAAGATTAGGGGTGTTTAGACTCTGGGTTCATGTTAGGGTGTTAGGTGTAAACATAAAATGTGTTTCCCTATAGGAATCGATGGGGCTGCGTTACTGAGATTTACGCTGCTTTTTTGCAGGTGTTAGACTTATTCTCAGCCTGCTCTCCCTATTGATGTCTATGGGGAAATTGTGCACAAGCACGTACGACCAGCTCACCGCTGATTTAAAGGGCCACTGTAAGTAAATATTTTCAATGCCTGTTACTAACTAACTACCCCAAATACGCTTTTTATCAATAGCATTTCATTAACATATCTCTACCGTATATCAGAAATCTTGTCTGCAAATTTAATTGTTTTCCAATCCCACTCCGTGGGTATCCTTTGCTCTGTACCAATCCGTTTACAATACCTAGGTTTCAAAATGGTGCTTTAAACACAAAGTTATTGGTTTAAGTATTTTGAACATGCAGTGCTGAAAATAGTGGGCAGGATAACGTGACATCATCGGTGAATAAAAGATATAACTTTTAGAACGTTATGAAACTTCGTTTTGGAGAAAATATAGGTCAGTAGGTTTTAATTAATGTTTATTAACTTTAATATGTTAGTTGTTTAGCTTAAAAATTATAACAGAAAGTAATCCTTTAAGCAGCGCTGGTATTGGAGTACGGTATGGAGCACAATTTTGCTCTACGCTTACTTCTTGCCTTTTAACGCCGGGATTGTAAAAACCTGTAATACCAGCGCTGCAGGTATGTGAGCGGTGAGAAAAAACTGCTCGTTAGCACCGCACAGCTCCTAATGCAAAACTCATAATCTGACCGATAGTTTCTAAAGTCCGGACATCCATCTTCATCCAGGCGGCAACGGGTCTTCATCCATGGCGGGTGAATCTTCTATCTTCATCCCGGTGGGCAGGATCGGCGGCGGTGATGACATTCAGCACGGATCTCCTCTTCATGTGATGCCTGACGAACACTGAAGATTGAATGCAAGGTACCCCTTTTATTTGTGGGGTACCTTGCATTACTATTGGCTGAAATATTCAAATCAGCCAATAGGATGAGAGCTGCTTAATTTGCCTGTTTCCAGGTACACAATAAATTAGCACTCCACTTGTAATCTAGCCTTTATAGGGACAGTAAAGTCAAAATTAAACTTTACGATTTGGATAGAACATGCAATTTTAAATAACTTTCCAAATTACTTCTGTTGTCAAATTTGCTTTGTTTTCTTGGTATCTTTTATTGAAGAGTAAAACTAGGTAGGCTCATAAGAGCTCAGGAGTGTGCACGTGTCTTTAGTACTCTATGGCTGCCGTGTTTTGCAACATTATTTGCAGCTTTGTTATACAATGTTGCAAAAATACTGCTGCCATAGAGTACTAAAGACATGTGCACACTCCTTATGAGCCTACTAAGTTTTACTCTTCAATAAAAGATACCAAAAGAGCAAAGCCACGGGTGGGCAGCACAGTGGTGATGGGGGGAGTGAGTGGGAGGGGCGGCACCCTACCTACAGAAAATTAGATTGTCGGGAGACCCCTACACTATGGAAAAAAATACATTAAAAAAAAACTATAAACTGGGTACTGATGGACACCAGGAGAGGGAGGGTTAGAGTGCTGTTCGGGAGGGACCAGAGAGGTGGGAGGGTAAGGGGGATCCTACACTACAGAAAAATAAATAAATATAATTCATTTTATATTAAAAAAAAAAGTGCCATGAAATATAGCAAAATGGGCCTAGATTAATACCCTGTTTATATATATAAGGTACCACAGGAAGGCTGGCACACACTTACTCAAAGTTCAACTGCCGGGGTACATAGCAAAACATATCCAAGTTAGGCACAGAGGAACTCTTTGTCTAACATATACAATATATATATATATATATATATATATATATATATATATATATATATATACGTATATATATATATACTGTATATATATAATTTTTTTTAATTTTTTTTGGAAAGGTAAATAAAAAATAAGGCTCTATTTCTGTTTAACTATTTATGACATAGGCAATTGTCCAAGTTCTGAACGTAAAGAAAACCTAGAATTTAAGATATATGTCTGTTTAACCATAATGTATCTCCTTCGCATTAAGTGCATGTGATGGACTCCGGCTAAAAAAGTTCTTCCTATACCTGGAACTTGTAGCTATAGAGCGGAGAAAGTGATTTTAGCAAGAGCCCACCCTAATAACCAGACAAGACCAGTATTAAAGTGAAACCCTAACAGACTTTATTGGGAAAAACACACTGCTTTTAAACAACTTGGCCATCTTGATAAGAGCCTTTTTTTATCCCAAAATTCCCGCCCCTCCAGACAGGCCTGCGCCTCCATAGGAGCAACCGTCACATAGAGATCCCATAATGGCTAGGTCGCCATTTCGGGTTGATCCTGAGGGAACAGGCGGCTATTCCCGGGTACCGTTGGAGAGCTCAGGGCCCTAAGGTGTCACAGTCCAAAAAACGTCATGATCCATTGCTGGGGACCAGAGCGGCAGCTGATCAAAGGTACACCGGGTCAGCCAGTAGTAGTAGGGGTAGAGGGGGTCCGAAACCCCGAGTTCCAAAGTGAGCTTCCTACAGGCAATCACCCCACTCCTTGCCCTTCATAGGAAGTACAAATCCCCAAAAGAGCGGAGATCTGGGGCAAAGGGCCTCTGGAGCGACCTAGGTTGAAGTTCCACAGGGATCCCTAGCAAACCCAGTCGGCGAGTAGTTCCACAAACCCAGCTCTTCTGAAAGGGGCCAAGCGGTCATAAATCGCTCTTTCAGTGACATAGTAAAAGCAGAGTAGAGACAAGTAAAATGGGGTTGGGTATGAAGTAATCCAATATTGATGGAGGGTGGCCTTGGCAGCTTGGTATCTGTGACAGTGCACCCATACTTTTTTGGACGACAGATATGGCTTTCTTTTTGCATCAAATATTTATTTCTAAACTGTAATTGTATATGAAAAAATTCTAAGTGTGAGAAATTAAGAAATGTTATGTTTGCCAAATGATTTAATTTTGAATATCATCATCCTGATAGAAATTACTACAATGATACCCCCCATTGACAAGTTTACTGAGATTTCTGGAAGTTACAGGGCCTAACATAAGGTCTGCCCAATTACATAGAAATTTGGCACATTCATTTTCTGGGCTTAAAGGGATGGTAAACTCAGTATAGGCATAATATTTCATCAAGATTGTCTATTTTTATTACATCTTCACACAAAATTTCCATTAAAACATGATATAGCCATTTACTTACTATTTCCTAATAAAGAATATACTGGTTCCGTAAAATCGCCAGCCCACCGTGACGTCACATAAATTTTTCCTTTGTGTGTCCAATGATCTTTCCTGTCGCTAGACAGGCTTCCTGCAATACATTTTTTGCGCATGCGCCCTAACAACCAATTCCTAGGATTGTAACAACCAATCAGCAGATTTTGCGCATGCACATTCTATTTGACGCATGCGTGTTATGTTAGTTTCAACACGGCACTCCGTTAGGACTTATGAAATATTAACCTTTTCAAAATGGGTAAGACCGCTCGCACACCCGATACACAGAAATGTTGCGATCGCAATGAAAAAGTAAACATTGAATGTCACGAGTCAATGTTTACTTGATATACTCATGCAAACCAATGCGCATGCGTTAAAAATTAGAATATCGGGAGCGAACATTCTGACGTGAGGAGAGGGTAGAGACAGGACAAAGCACATAATAGTGTTAGAGATAGATAAGAGGGGCGGAGCAAGGCGGAGAGAAGCAGAGCAACAAGGTTAAATAAAATTATTAAAATTTACAATAAAATACATATAAATATATAAAACGGATAATGCGGTTTAGTAAATTATAACCATACAAATGTAAATATGTGATTATCAATTAAATGAGTTTACCATCACTTTAAGTCACCTTTCAGACATTATAGCAGCCCAGGAATGAAAATTAGCCCATCATGATATACCATTTGCAAAAGTAGACACCCAGGGTATTCCAAAAGGGCTATGTCTTGTCTTTTTGTGAAGCCCCTTAGTCACAACACCTGGCCAAATGTAGTGGTCATATTTTTTGTATGCGTTTCACACAAACACTGCACTTTGGCTGTTTCTGTTACCATTCTTTAATGTTTTGCTGCTATAAAACACACATATTTTTGTTCGGCAATGTACAGTACCCCCCATGTACAGGTTTTTTGGGGGTTTACAGAAGTTACAGGGCCAAATATGGAGCCTGCCCATTTCAAGAAATGAGAAATTAAGAAATGTTATGTTTGCCAAATGATTTTATTGTGAATATCATCATCCTGATAGAAATTACTACAACGATACCCCCCATTGACAAGTTTACTGAGATTTCTGGAAGTTACAGGGCCTAACATAAGGTCTGCCCAATTACATAGAAATTTGGCACCTTGATTTTCTGGGCCTATGTCCTCTTTGAGACATTATAGCAGCCTAGGAATGAAAATTACCCCATCATGGCATACCATTTGCAAAAGAAGACACCCCAAGGTATTCCAAAGGGGCCATGACTTGTCTTTTTCTGAAGCCGCTTAGTCAGAACACCTGGCCAAATGTAGTGGTCACATTTTTTGTATGCGTTTTTCACACAAACACTACTTTTTGGCTGTTTCTGTCATCCTCGTTATATGTTTTGCTGCTATAAAACACACATATTTGTGTTAAGCAAAGTCCTACAAGTACAACAGTACCCCCATGTACAGGTTTTATGGGGTTTACAGAAGTTACAAATATTGGGTCTGTCCATTTATATGGAAATATGGCACATTCATTTTTTGGACCTATGTTGCCCTTGAGACAGTATGGCAACCCATGAATGAAAATTACCCTATAATGTCATACCATTTGCAAAATTAGATAACCCAGGGTATTCAAAAAGGACTATGTTTAGTCTTTTTTGTAGACTACATCTGGCCAAATGTAGTGTTCATATTTTATTTTTAGTTTATCACATAAACGCTGCCTTTTTGCTGTTTATATCATTCTTATATGATTTACTGCCATAAAACACAGATTTTTGTGTTCAGCGCTGTCCCATGAGTACAACAATACCCCGTGCACAGGTTTTATGGGATTTCAGGAAGTTACAGGGCCCAACATGGGGCTTACCCATTTACATGGAAATTTGGCACATTGATTTTCTGGACCTATGTTGCCTTAGAGATAGTATGGCAGCCCAGGAATGAAAATAACCCCATTTGCAAAGTAGACAACCTAGGGTATTTCAAAAGGGTATGTCCAGTCTTTTTTTGTAGCCACTTAGTTACAACACCTGGCCAAATTTAGTGGTCATATATTTTTATTTGCTTTATTTAACACAAACAGTGCCCTTAGCTATTTGGATTATCATCCTTATATATTTTACTGCTATAATACACTCATATTTGTGTTCGGCGATGTCCCATGAGTACAGCAATACCCCCCATGCATAGGTTTTATGGGGTTTCAGGAAGTTACAGGGCCCAACATGGGGCCTGGCCATTTACATGGAAATTTTCTGGACCTACTGTATGTTGGCTTTGAGACAATATGGCAGCCCAGGAATAAAAATTAACCCCCTCATGACATACCATTTGCAAAATTGGATAACTCAGGATATTCTAAAAGGAGTATTTTAATTGTTTTGTATAGTTAACTTATTATGGCCGTAGAGTGGATGGGCTTAACATATAAAGGGGCAGGACAAGGTCAGGGATCCATGAAGTTAGGAATACAGAATAATATAATAAAATAAATTAGTAACACATACAGATTGCTTCCAATTAAAAGTTTAACTCTGTGTGATATACTCTAAAGCAATCAGTGATACAGAGGCCAGATAGTGAGGGGCAGTCAGGTCAATGGTAACTAGAATCCTTCCTCACTCCTTTTTTTTTATTTTTATTTTTATTAAACATCTCTTTATTGAAACTTTTCATGTTACAGAATTTGTTTACAATAACAGGATAGACTTAAGCAATGTCTTATTTGGTTATCTGTTCCAAACATACTCTTACATATGTATTTTTCTAACAAGTACAACTGAAGGAATTTGAATACATTTATACATGTACTCAACTGTCTCAGCATAAAAATCACATTAATGTCAAAAACAAATGTCCATTCTCTTGAACAACTCTTTTATAACAGTCTCTGAGTAGTAATAAACCATAGCGTTCTAAAACATGCCACCTCTCCCTTTATATATTAACTTAACACGTTTCCCACCTCAATACCCGAGCAAACAACGAGTCGCTGTGAAATTATGCAACTCTGGTTTTGTATAAAAACTCACAGGATTTTATATGACAAGGAAGCTATGTGTTCTCCCCTTCTCCTAGAAGATTTTATATCTAATATAGTGTTTAACTTCTGTCTTTTGAGATATCCAAACTCCTCTAATGAGATCAGGTCTGTGACATTTGATTTCCACACTCCTACAGAAGGGATATCTGGGGTTTTCCATTTGTGAGCGATAAGCACCTTTGCTCCATTTAATCCTATTTGTAAAATAGTCTCAGTTTACAAGGGAAGACTGGCAGGTCATTAAGTAAGGCCATCTTTGGGGTTAAACAAAAATCCCTTGTTAATATGGTTTGAAAATGTGTTTCTATTCCATCCCATAGTGGCTTCAACTTATCACATTCCCACCACATGTGAATGTAATTACCTCTTGTAGCACAACCTCTCGTGGGAGTTAGATACCATCTCAATAGTACTTTAAAATTAAGTTTGAGCAGTTTTGGAGATGTAGAGGATTTTTTAGTTTGTATGAATTTTTCCCCCCAGTTGTTTATATCTATGTTGGGAGCTAACTCCTCTTGCCATTGGCTAGAATTAGTGGGGAGTTGTGTGGCCTGGTTTGCTTATAACAATTTCCTAGAAATTGATAAAGCATGAGTAAAAGTCTCATTTCTATCACAAAGGTGTTCGTAAGGAGATAGATGTCTCAAATAATCTGCTTTGTGAGGCGAGGTGAGTATAAAGTGTGAGAGTTGGTGGTATTTCAACCAATTAGAATAATTACCCATAGCAACCCCTCTAATATCTTCTCTATTTCTGAGTTTACCATTGTTAATGAAGTTTATAAGGGGTGTTGTAAATCCCCATTCAGTTAGTCTTTGTTGTCCTTTATCCAACCCTCCTATCAACTCTGCATTCATAGGGATGGGGAAAAGTGGTGATCTTACTCCCATTATATGGGGTCTGTTTGAGATTATCTCATCCATCTCAGGTTTTTTGGTATCCAGCATAATGCTCCTACTTAACCTGCATTATTTGATAGTCAAGAGCCATGCCTTGTTATTACCTGCTGCATGCCAGTCTAGTACCCTCTACAATGTAACTGCCTCTACGTAATCTAAAATACGTGGTACTCCCAGCCCTCCATTTACCAGTGATCTGTACATGTTATCTTTATTTATCCTTGGTTTACTTTGACCCCATATAAAAGTATTAATCAATTTTTGTAGTCTATCTATAACCCTCTTGGGAGGGTTAGAGGGAGCGTCTGTAAGATGTAAAGTATCCTAGGCAGTGTGGTCAGTTTGATGCATTGAATTCTCCACCACCACAAGATAGGTTTACTCGCCCAATTGTGTAGGTCTTGTTATGTGTCTTGTAGGAGGGATGTATAGTTCTTTTCAAATAAAGTTTTAGTGTTCGAGGAAAGGTGAATACCTAAATACTTTAAAGTTTTAGCTTGTAATTTTAGCGGACAAATGGAGGCCATTGACTAAAAGGTTAGATGTGGGAGATTGACGATGAGGATCTCCGATTTAAGGGGATTTACTAAAAAATGTTAAAATTGACCAAATATCTAAATTTCCTTCATGATTTCTAATACTGATTGGGAAGGGTGCGATACCGAGAAGAGCACGTCATCTGCGTATAATGCTATTTTAAAATTATGCCTTACTCCTTTTTTTTATAGCAGACTGCATTTTTTCTGGGGTGTCTTTTTGCAGGCTGTGGGGGGGGATCCTAGATAGTGAGGGGCAGTCAGGGCAATGGTAACTAGAATCCTTCCTCACTCCTTTTTTATAGCAGAATATGCATTTTTTTCAGGGGTGTCTTTTTGCAGGCTGTGGGGGTCCTAGAAGGAAAATGTCTGCCGCAGAGTCGCTGGACATTTTCAAAATGAACTGTGGGAGGATTAGGGGTCTGGTTAAACAAAATATCAGATGTAGCATTTAACAAAAATTTCCAAAAAGTATAAGGTTTCCCTGTGCCTGCTTTTTTGTAGAGCACATATGCATTATAGACTGCAATATACATAACATAAAACGCTCCTCTTTATACCAGGTTCTGGTCTTTCTTTGAATTAGATATGGCTGCAGGCACCGGTCAACTAAATCTCCCCCCCATGTTTTTGTGGTACTCCACAATGCACTTTGGCTTTAGGATCTGTGCAGATCTTCCCTTTACAGACACTGGCACTGAAGCTTCATCGTGCATTGTGGAAAACATGTACACATCTTTTTTTATCAGTGTACTGAAGGGCCAGTAGCTCATTGTGGCCTAAAGCTGACATTGTGCCCGTATTTTCTTTCCATACGTCAGCTTCTGGGGGAAACCTGTGCGATTTTTTCGGGTTGTGCCACAGGCCAGGGTATCAAAAAAAATAAAAATTTAATTAGTTCTGTGCTGGTGTAGAAATTATTGAGCCACAAATGGTACCCTTTGTTTAGCCAACTGAATCTGGGCAGTCAGGTGGATCTAAGTGGCTATCTTTACCCTGGTAGATGCAAAATGCCAAGGTATACCCAGTGCTGCATTTACAAAGTTGATACAATTTTACTCCATAGCGGGACCTCTTAGATGGTATATATTGCTTGAAAAGCAATCTCCTCTTGAATTTCATGAGGGACTCATAAATGCAAATGTCCTGGCCAGGGATGTAAATTTCTTTAAATTTTTGGGACAGGTGATTTATCAGGGGCCTTATTTTATATAACCTATCATGCAGGGAGTCATTTCTGGGGGTCACTGGGAATTATCATTAAAATGGAGAACCCGCAGCAACTGTTCATATCTATCCCTCTTCATAATCCCTGGAAAACGAGAGGTAGCCAGGATGGGGTTCTGGCTCCAGTAAGAATGTATGCTGGGTTTCTTCACAAGCCCCATTACGAAAGTCGGGGCCCAAAACTTTTTAATCTCAGATATGTCAGTGGGGTGCCAGGTATTTTTTCCTGACATACTGAGATTGTGGATTCTCTGACAGATACTGGCTGGCATATAAATTTGTTTGAGCTACTATATGCTCAAGCATGGTATCTGTCAGAATCAGGGAGAGATAGTTTATTGGCACACATACTGGAACATTAATTGTGATGCCAAGAGTCTCTGTAAATGGGGGTATATCATGGGCAGTTAAATTTGGGGTAGCCAATTTTGATAATTTGTGCAATGCCTCCTTTTAGGTGAAGGGCAAGGAGCACTAGCATTAGATGCATCACTCGGGGGCTCTATATCTGATGCCGTAAGGGTTGCACTGTCAGATAAAGCAGAGAGGGTTTCACTCCCTGAATCGTCTGAAAGAATGGCATAAGTCTCTTCTGCTGAATAGCGTGCAGCTATAAGGGATTTTTTTTTATTTTATTTCTAACACCAATTACCAATTCACCACCACCAAATCCCACTTCACCTCCCCCAAAATCCCACTTCACCACCCGAATTCCCACCTACCTATTCCCACCCACCTTAGTCCCTCAGACTTTTTTTTATACAAACTAAAAAAAAATAAGGAAAGCACTGGGAAGGGTGGTGATTGGGAACAGCAGAAAAGGGCAGGAAAGGGGTTAACAGCAACTAAAGATCCCCACAAGTAAACCCCAATGCTTTTGATCAGCACTGATCAAAGCCCTAACAGGCTGATCATAGTGCTAACAGGCTGATCACAGTAGCAGTTCTGTGATCAGCAGCAAAAAAATATATATATTTTTAATAGTAACTAAAGATCCCCAAACATAAACCCCAATACTTTTGATCAGCACTGATCAAAGCCCTAACAGGCATTTTTTTTAAATATATATAGATTTTTTTTTTCAAGCTCACACACACAGTGAAACGCTGATCTACCTTCCTCTCTCCTTCAGATCGCAGTGAGGGAAGAGAGGAATCGGATACACTTGTAACAGCCATGATCCCACTCATTGGCTGTAACATTGTGACTGCAACAGATCTATGCACCTCCTGCGTGCTGAGTGGATCCTGGGGGAGTGCCTGTTGTGCTAAGCACGTCCCCCAACCCGATCCAGCATGGAGGGGGCACAGGACACAGAAACTGTTAGGACGTTCTATTCCGTCCCAACGGCTCTAAAGCCCGGCGCGGTTAGGACGGAAAAGAACATGCTAACGGAGTTAAAAGGAGTGATAGTAAAAATGCTAAAAATTCTTATGGATTTTGGGTGTTTTTCCCTGAAATTCCCGGTAGCGAAAGTGTTAAAGGGACTGGAAACCATACATTTTTCTTACATAATTCAGATAGAACATGCAATTGTAAAGAACCACTCAATGCAGTAGAACAGCATAATTAACCCCTTAACGACAGAGGACGTGCAGGGTACGTCCTCTAAAAAATGTCAGTTAACGACCAAAGACGTACCCTGCACGTCCTCGGTCTGGAAAGCAGCTGGAAGCGATCCTGCTCGCTTCCAGCTGCTTTCCGGTTATTGCAGTGATGCCTTGATATGGAGGCATCCTGCAATAACCCTGCATGGCCATCCGATGCAGAGAGAGCCATTCTGTGGCCCTGCACCAGACATCAATGGCTGGTATCATTGGTGGGTGGAAGCTGACTTGGGAGGCGGGTGGGCGGCCATCAATGGACCCTGTAATGTGGAGGGGGGCGGGATCGGACGGGGCCGACGCGCGTGCACGGTGGGGGGCAGCTGGCGGGCGCGTGCACGGGGCGGGTGGGAACCGCTACACTACAGAAAATGTTTATCTACAGTGAGTGCAGAATTATTAGGCAAGTTGTATTTTTGAGGATTAATTTTATTATTGAACAACAACCATGTTCTCAATGAACCCAAAAAACTCATTAATATCAAAGCTGAATAGTTTTGGAAGTAGTTTTTAGTTTGTTTTTAGTTATAGCTATTTTAGGGGGATATCTGTGTGTGCAGGTGACTATTACTGTGCATAATTATTAGGCAACTTAACAAAAAACAAATATATACCCATTTCAATTATTTATTTTTACCAGTGAAACCAATATAACATCTCAACATTCACAAATATACATTTCTGACATTCAAAAACAAAACAAAAACAAATCAGTGACCAATATAGCCACCTTTCTTTGCAAGGACACTCAAAAGCCTGCCATCCATGGATTATGTCAGTGTTTTGATCTGTTCACCATCAACATTGCGTGCAGCAGCAACCACAGCCTCCCAGACACTGTTCAGAGAGGTGTACTGTTTTCCCTCCTTGTAAATCTCACATTTGATGATGGACCACAGGTTCTCAATGGGGTTCAGATCAGGTGAACAAGGAGGCCATGTCATTAGATTTTTTTCTTTTAGACCCTTTCTTGCCAGCCACGCTGTGGAGTACTTGGACGCGTGTGATGGAGCATTGTCCTGCATGAAAATCATGTTTTTCTTGAAGGATGCAGACTTCTTCCTGTACCACTGCTTGAAGAAGGTGTCTTCCAGAAACTGGCAGTAGGACTGGCAGTTGAGCTTGACTCCATCCTCAACCCAAAAAGGCCCCACAAGCTCATCTTTGATGATACCAGCCCAAACCAGTACTCCACCTCCACCTTGCTGGTGTCTGAGTCGGACTGGAGCTCTCTGCCCTTTACAAATCCAGCCACGGGCCCATCCATCTGGCCCATCAAGACTCACTCTCATTTCATCAGTCCATAAAACCTTAGAAAAATCAGTCTTGAGATATTTCTTGGCCCAGTCTTGACGTTTCAGCTTGTGTGTCTTGTTCAGTGGTGGTCGTCTTTCAGCCTTTCTTACCTTGGCCATGTCTCTGAGCATTGCACACCTTGTGCTTTTGGGCACTCCAGTGATGTTGCAGCTCTGAAATATCGCCAAACTGGTGGCAAGTGGCATCTTGGCAGCTGCACGCTTGACTTTTCTCAGTTCATGGGCAGTTATTTTGCGCCTTGGTTTTTCCACATGCTTCTTGCGACCCTGTTGACTATTTTGAATGAAACACTTGATTGTTCGATGATCACGCTTCAGAAGCTTTGCAATTTTAAGAGTGCTGCATCCCTCTGCAAGATATCTCACTATTTTTGACTTTTCTGAGCCTGTCAAGTCCTTCTTTTGACCCATTTTGCCAAAGGAAAGGAAGTTGCCTAATAATTATGCACACCTGATATAGGGTGTTGATGTCATTAGACCACACCCCTTCTCATTACAGAGATGCACATCACCTAATATGCTTAATTGGTAGTAGGCTTTCGAGCCTATACAGCTTGGAGTAAGACAACATGCATAAAGAGGATGATGTGGTCAAAATACTAATTTGCCTAATAATTCTGCACTCCCTGTAATTAAGTGGGAGAAAAGGGGGGATTTTAAAAATCTAAAAAAATTTAAGGGATGCTGGAGGGGTGGGGGTTAGTCTTGGGTGGGGGGGGGAGCTACACTACAGAAAAGGGAATTTTAAAAAAAAAAAAAGACAGACAGCTGCCAGTACCCAATATGACGCCCATTAAGGCAGAGGGGGAGGGTTAGAGAGCTGTTTGGTGGGGGATCAGTGAGGTTGGGGGCTAAGGGGGGATCCTTCACATCAGCATATGTAAATATGCTATAAAAACACACAAAAAGCCCAAATATACCTTTTAGTTTAGTACTGGCAGAGTTTCTGCCAGTACTTAAGATGGTGGGGACAATTGTGGGGTGGGGGAGGGAAGAGGGCTGTTTGGGAGGGATCAGGGGGTCTGATGTTTCAGGTGGGAGGCTGATCTCTACACTAAAGCTAAAATTAACCCTGCAAGCTCCCTACAAGCTACCTAATTAACCCCTTCACTGCTAGCCATAATACACGTGTGATGCGCAGCGGCATTTAGCGGCCTTCTAATTACCAAAAAGTAACGCCAAAGCCATATATGTCTGCTATTACTGAACAAAGGGGATCCCAGAGAAGCATTTACAACCATTTGTGCCATAATTGCACAAGCTGTTTGTAAATAATTTCAGTGAGAAACCTAAAGTTTGTGAAAAAGGGAACGTTTTTTTTTATTTGATCGCATTTGGCGGTGAAATGGTGGCATCAAATATACCAAAATGGGCCTAGATCAATACTTTGGGTTGTCTACTACACTACACCAAAGCTAAAATTAACCCTACAAGCTCCCTAATTAACCCCTGCACTGCTGGGCATAATACACGTGTGGTGCACAGCGGCATTTAGTGGCTTTCTAATTACCAAAAAGCAATGCCAAAGCCATATATGTCTGCTATTTCTGAACAAAGGGGATCCCAGAAAAGCATTTACAACCATTTGTGCCATAATTGCACAAGCTGTTTGTAAATGATTTCAGTGAGAAACCGAAAGTTTGTGAAAAAATGTGTGAAAAAGTGAACGATTTTTTGTATTTGATCGCATTTGGCAGTGAAATGGTGGCATGAAATATACCAAAATGGGCCTAGATCAATACTTGGGGTTGTCTACTACACTACACTAAAGCTAAAATTACCCCAAAAAGCTCCCTACATGCTCCCTAATTAACCCCTTCGCTGCTGAGCATAGTACACATGTGGTGCGCAGTGGCATTTAAAGGCCTTCTAATTACCAAAAAGCAACGCCAAAGCCATATATGTCTGCTATTTCTGAACAAAGGGGTCCCAGAGAAGAATTTACAACCATTTATGCCATAATTTCATAAGCTGTTTGTAAATAATTTCAGTGAGAAACCGAAAGTTTGTGAAAAAATTTGTGAAAAAGTGAACGATTTTTTGTATTTGATCGCATTTGGCAGTGAAATGGTGGCATGAAATATACCAAAATGGGCCTAGATCAATACTTTGGGTTGTCTACTAAAAAAAAATATATACATGTCAATGGATATTCAGGGATTTCTGACAGATATTAGTGTTCTAATGTAACTAGCGCTCATTTTGAAAAAAAAAATGGTTTGGAAATAGTAAAGTGCTACTTGTATTTATTGCCCTATAACTTACAAAAAAAGCAAAGAAGATGTAAACATTGGGTATTTCTAAACTAAGGACAAAATTTAGAAACTATTTAGCATGGATGTTTTTTGGTGGTTGTAGATATGTAACATACTATGGGGGTCAAAGTTAGAAAAAGTGTGTTTTTTTTCCATTTTTCCTCATATTTTATATTTTTTTTATAGTAAATTATAAGATATGATGAAAATAATCGTATCTTTAGAAAGTCCATTTAATGGCGAGAAAAACGGTATATAATGTGTGTGGGTACAGTAACTGAGTAAGAGGAAAATTACAGCTAAACACAAACACTGCAAAAATGTAAAAATAGCCTTGGTCCCAAACGGACAGAGAATGGAAAAGTGCTGTGGTCATTAAGGGGTTAACATGTGCAAAATAAAAAGGCAATGATTTAACAACTACTCTGAATTTCATATAAGAAGTAGATTTTTTTTTCTGACAAATTTATTTTTTCTCCCATTTTCTGGCCCCTTGTATCATGTGACAGACATCAGCCAATAACAGACTAGTATTTGTATACCCTGTGAGATTGTGCACATGCTCAGTAGGATCTTGTTCCCCAGAAAGTGTGCGTATAAAAAGTGTAAAAGTTGATAATGGAAGTAAATTGGAAAGTGTCTTAAAACTGCATGCTCTTTTTGAATCATAAAAGTTTATTTAGACTTGAATGTCCCTTTTCCTTCTATTATCAAATTGTCTTTATTTTCTTGGTATCCTTTGTTAAAAAGCAGGAAGGTAAGATTAGAAACGTGCACTTGTCTGCAGACCTATATGGCAGATTTTCAAGAATGTTATACATTTTAAAGATTGTAACACTTCTTCCTGCCATGTAGCGCTCCACACATGTGCTCACTACCTATCTAGGTATTTCCTAAACAAATAATACCATAAAAATTAACCAAATTTCATAATAGACGTAAATTGAAAACTTCTTTTTTTAAACTGTATGCTCTATCTAAATCATGAAAGATAATTTTTGGGTTTCATGCCCCTTCAATTAAGATAGCAAAACTAAGGACCAACAGAAATTCCCTCAGTCATCCCGCGTGGCCTGGAGGTGGGACTAGAGTCCTCACAACTATCACTAAAACTTGTCCTTCTCAGATTCTAGTTCACAATAATATGATGGTTGGCTGACAGATCTTTTCTGGCTGTTTGCTACTGTGTAGAGAGGAAGGCTATCTCATGTCCCTGCTTTGGGTCTTTCTATTTCTGGACTGAATAACTGTGTGCTGGATAGCCACTAAGCATCAAGTACTGGCCCTTGGTGTCAATGTCTGTATTCCACATAAAACCAATATGTGCTTAGATGCCTTTGAAGCTGGAGAACAGAGTATTATGTCCAGGACCGTCTTTAACACAGGGCAAAAGGGGCAGCTGCCCAGGGCCCAGTCTCTGTTGAGGGGCCTAAGAGTCCTAAAAAAAAAAAAAAAAATTTTTTTTTATGGTTCATACCAGACTGCTGATGTGACATGGGGAACACACACATTCAGTCCTAATACTGTCACAGTCAAAAGTACTCTGCTTATATATTTTTTTAAAAAAAAACTGTGCCAGACCGTGCCGGTGTCATGCCAAGCTATTGCCATGTGCTGTTTTAGATGTGCACTGTGCAGCACTGAATGCAAAGCTAGCGCTGCGGAATCTGTTGGCGCTCTACAAATAACCGATAATAATAATAATAAAAGCCCTAACTCTGCATCCAGCCATTCCCAATGCATCATAAAACGTCCTAACTTCTCTGGTGGTGGGGATTGTTTCTGTGTAGGGCTGACTGTAGGCGGATGCAGCAGAAAGCTGGAGCGTCAAGCACGTGAGGATTTGAGCATCTGTGCAGCTGCACACACTGCTCTCTTAAAGGGACATAATACTCATATGCTAAATCATTTGAAACTGATGCAATATAACTGTAAAAAGCTGACAGGAAAATATCACCTGAGCATCTCTATGTAAAAAAGGAAGATATTTTACATCACAATCTCCTCAGCTCACCAGAGTAAGTTCTGTGTAAAAAGTTATACTCAGCTGCTCCCAGCTGCAGGTAAACAAATTTAAAAAAATGAAGAAATGAACAGCAGCCAATCAGCATCAGCAGTGCTGAGGTCATGAACTATTTTACTGTGATCTCATGAGATTTGACTTAACTCTCATGAGATTTCATAGTAAGCTTCCTTTACCTGATTGGTGAAATAATATGAGAGTGCACAATGCTAGACCCTTCAGATGTCCCAGGACAAACACACTAAAATGCTGCTTAGAAATCCTTTACAATGGGAGGTGGCTACTGAGGAACTTTGAGGTAAAATATCTTTCTTTTTTACATAGAGATGTTCAGGTGATATTTTCTAATCAGCTTTTTACAGCTAGGCTGCATCACTTTCAAGTGTTTAAACATTTGGGTATTATGGCCCTTTCAGTCTTGAGGCTGTGTGACTCATATCACACTGTATCCATGCAGCCTTGGACAGACAGCATCCAGTCTACTGGTCCCCTTAGCCCTGCTCTTTCTGCTGTGGCCCTAAGATCAACTAACTGAAGTTTGTTAGGGGAACAGTGCTTTTTAGAAAGGTGTCAGTGGGAAGAATAAGTGAGTGCACACATGCCCCTCCCCATGCAGCATTGTCTAGTGCAGGGTGAGAGGGAACTTGTTCCTAGCAAAGAAGCGACATGTGCTGCTGTGGCTGATGTATAGTGTCATGCTGATACTTCACACATTAATGTAAGGTTTATTTTTATAGTTTTTATTTTCTCTCTGTCTCAGATTTTACAGCTTCCCATAGTAGTTCTGCTGTTTCAGTCAGTAAACTTATATTTGTCTGCACCTCCATGCTTCCTCCTCAGTCTTTACCTTGCTTTGCTCCTGTTGGCTGCCCTAAATCTCTTTAACCAGCAAACCTCACACCAGAATCACATTCAAAAGAATATTAAATGAATCCACAGTGGAGGAATTTATATATTTATTTACTTATTAGTACTGCTTAGGTCCAGTTTCACATATTGCAATTTATTTTATTTTTTTTAATGATTAGCCCAGCAGTGGATGATCCACCGCTGGGCTAATAATAATAATAAAAAAAAATTGATTTAGTTGTTTTTTGGGATGTTGGGGTGGAGAGCGAAATTGCATGGGGTGGAAGGGGGGGGCAAGAACAGTTTTGCCCAGGGTCCAGTCAATATTAAAGATGGCCCTGATTATGTCCCAGGCACCATCTATTCTAATTAAGTTGCTGCAAGGGAGCTAGAATACAGGTAAAAATAAGGCAGCACACAATTGTATATTCAGTTATGAATATCCAGTTAACCCTAACCTATTTTAAAAATAATCACTACTCATGTGGACTCTCAGATATTTTAGATTATTTTAGAGGAGGGAAGACTCTTGCACATCTGCTCTTGAATCCAAGACTATACTGTATATTAATATTGAGTACAAAAGTATGTTTTGCCTCACGTTTATTAGTAAACCAATAGGTGTTCTTTGTTGTATGATTTACTTTTGTGCTACCTATTGCATAATTTAGAATGACAAACTCACTATGCAGAAATCTAAACCGAGTATGGCATTTCACATTAGTTTTTTTTTCCAAATGCTTTTTAAACATTTGTATTATATGCACATATTTTGAAATGCAGTGGTGATTGATATACAGTATATGTAAAAAAATACTTTTTAATTGCTCTATTTAATTATTTACAATTACAATAATCCTTGCTTGTTTTGCCAAGTGTCATACAACAGATGGCACTGCCACACACACACTTAGCACAACCTACAAGATATATGCCACCTCCAAGATGGTTGGCAATGTGGGTTGCACTTCCCTTTGGTTCCACCCATAATGAGTCAACATTGGTTGACTACAGGCTTGTTTACCATCTTATCTTTCTCTCAGATTCAAGCGCTCGATCACAACGAATTACACGATTTTGTTTTGTGTACAAACTTACAATAAAAATAGCAAACTTGCCAAATATTAACCCTTTCAATTGTAGATAGGGCTTTAATGCGTTTTGCCCAACGCATCGTAGCGCTCTCTAAGGAATCCTGTGGGTTAACAAGTGACATAAACGAGCAAATAATTCATTACCTAGTCGTGTGTGGCAATAAACTTCCTATTTTTTCTACCACAAACACAGCTATTTCCTCATACACATTTTACAATCCCCGCCAGCCCAGTGGGTGGGACGTGGGGCTGCATGTGATCAGAGGCGTGGTGACTCCCTGGTGTAACCTGGCAGTGGTGTTTTATTTATATAATAATAATAACTGGAATACAGGTATCAGCTTAATCCAAAGTGTTGATTTGATAGAAGTCGTGAATTGAAAAAGGTGGCGGAAAGTTTCTGGTAGTAAAATTGTGCGTATTGAGGGAGATATCGGGTCTCCTTGTCACTTCACAGTGACTGTCAGTGGCACACCATTTATTCGGTAAGTGTATTGGTGGCTAAGCCAAAGCGCCTTCTCCCACTTTTTTTCCTACTACCCGCTCTGTGTTTGTAGTGAGAAGCGGTTTGAAAACTTTTCCTCCTCCCCTAGTCCTCTTCCCCGGTTTCCCGCGGCCATGTTGGGATCGAGTACAGGGAGAGGTCTAGCTGCATGTTGTGGGTGCTTTCTTAACGATCTGCTGGAGTTTGCTTATAATATATGTTTTTAAAAATGTACATGACAGCAGATCTTGCAAGCTGTGTTCAGATCAGTACTCCCTGGATTATTTTATCATGGTTGTGGTTGAATAGACTTAGATTGTGACTATTTAGCTCCTGTTCAACAGTATTAGTTTAGGATCCTGCTGTGACACACAAATATACAGCCACATTATGTTCTGTCTTTACTCATGTATGGTAAAATAGCAATGAACCTAGTCGTACCATTTTAAAATGATGCATGGTATTACATTATTTTAGTATTTTTTTAATACGTTTCTAGGTTCCACTAATTCAGGAAGTCTTCGTTTAAAATTGTTTGTGATAGTAGGCAAGTATACTTTTTCTTTCTGTTCTCAAAATAGTTTGAAAGTTGTTAAACTTCCCATCAGATTTCTAAGATTGAAATAAGTGCATGTATGTTTGTGTATAAATTATAGGGCATAAAAAAGCTGGAGTTGATGCCAGTTCAGCCCATCTCCAACACTATAGGGAATAAATGATCTAGCATGACATAATTTACAAAATCAAGCTTAACATTTTATTAAGAAAGACAGAATTATTTGTTAGTTTGAGAACTTTTTTTTTAATTAAACTAAAAGCCTATTTTTAGGTGCCATCCCATAAATTGAAGTACAAACCTCCATGTTTTGGTGCTTAAAGGGCCATAATAGTCTAAAAATGTCATGCTCTAATTTGTTAAAGCATGCAATTTTATAACTAGTGACCTATCTTTTTAACTTTGGCAAAGGGGACACAGAGTAGAAGTGCTGTTGGGATTAGCGGGGATCTTTTGGTCCTGAGTGAAAATTGCAGCGGATCCAATCATCACTGTTGGTCACATGATTAAGCTGTGTAACTAGTCGGTGTTCGCCCCAGCTAAAATTTAAGCCAATATAAAACTATAATTAGCTAATATTAAAAATGTTCCATTTTTGTTGCACAACGTATAGTTAAATTATGCAATTAATTTGTGCTTTGGATGGCTGAAAATGATATAATATTAGAAAATATTAGACTGCACCCACCCTGCTACTTCATAATGCCACCTGGCTGGCAACATTTTCTGTGGAGAACACTGCTAATGCTTCTGATTGGATCAGCTGCAATTACTGCTCTTGCCCTGCAAAATGGCGCTTGTGTGCAATGCTGAATTCTGCCAGGGGAATTCACTCCGCCAGAGGCGAGCTGCGGCGGACAGGGGCACGTATGTACTCCCCTGTCTGCCTCAGTTTAATAAGTGTCCCACAAAAACCCTTTTACTAGACCTCCAGACTCACTGAAATAAGTGTTTAACAATGGTGTAGGACAGTGATTTGCAACCTTTTTTTGGCGTGGCACACTTTTTAACATTAAAAAATCCTGTGGCACACCACCATCCTAAAATTTTACAAAATCACACATTGTAGCCTAATACAGGATATATATATACAGTATATTTTTATATATATATATATATATATATATATATATATATATATATATATATATATATATATATATACACACACGTACTGTGCTGTCATGCCTCCTACAAACTATACATGACATACTGACATTCATTCACAAACAATCATAATGATTGTCTGTGAATGAATGTCAATGTCATGGTTGTAAATGATGCCTGATGAGCCTGTCACATACCTCCCAATATTTCAAAATTTGAAAGAGGGACACCCCTGCACTGTTGTCAGTCTGCTGCGGCACACCTGAGGATCTCTCACGGCACACTGGTTGAAAAACACTGGTGTAGGATCCCTAAATGCACACCTGGGAGTAGGAATGAAAGGTGGGTAAAACAATTACATGACTGGGTATAGTCCTAAGCAAATCAGATGAGTAAATATATCCTTACTGCTATTACCCAAATTATTCTCCACATCATAGTGCTAAAAGTACATATAACAAACTTGTTTGCTTGGCTAAGAGGTAATACTCTTATACAAGTATAGCATTAGAAAGGGGTGTATAAGTGGCACCATTTTTCTATGAGAGAGTTCATATTTACAGAACAATAAATTAATTCCTGTTCGTTCAAACCTTTTTCTTGACAGTGCAATAAAAACAATGTTGTAACACCCTGTAAAAAAGATACACAATATCTCAAATAACTAAGAACACATATAAAAAAAAGTGTTAAAAAATATTACCAACAGTGCACAAAATATACATATTTCATAATGAACCAATTAGATGAGTGAAAAAGGTCCTTTTATTAAAGTGGTCACTAAAGGCATAGTAAACCCAAATGTTTTCTTTCATGATTCAGATAGAGAGTGCAATTTTAAGCAACTTTCTAATTTACTCCTATTATCAATTTTTCTTCATACTCTTGGTATCATTTTTTTATTTTTATAATTTTTATTGAAGTAAAATTTGGCATACAAACATAGTGTTAAAGCATTGCACAAATATTCTCAAAAACAACAACATATTACATAGCTTATCTGATAGTTTACATATGAATCCTAGTGGAAGGAGCAATATCAAATAACAATATGACATGGAGTTGTTGGTTTGAATAATGCTGCATAGGGACATAGTGTAACCATGCCAGTATAAGGCTAAGCCTTTCTTCTCATATAGAGGGCCACTTTTGGACCCTTAACCACGGGAAAGATCTACTTTGTCAGAAGGCTAACTTTAATATAAGAGACCACTTATGGATCTCAACAGATTTACCTCAGATTTTGGGTTTTTCAACTTGCAATAATTGGTAACTTTAAGGAAGACACTGGTAGTTAGGGTGCCAACACCTGTCTGTCAGTTAAAGGTGAAACAGAATGTGTGGCTAAAAGGTGGGATAGTTATGGTTCTAGAGATCCCTTCATGTAGTTTGAATGGAGTGGGAGGGGGGGCAGATACGAAGTGAATTAGCCGAAGGGGGTTACTTGATAGACTTGCTCATGGGGCATGTTAAGGTCCATTAGGGTATGTATGGTTGAAAGGTTTATACCTTGTCATTTAAAGAGAGTTAGCGATGAGATAGGGTATAATGATCCGGTATAGCTAAGCTGGTCTAACACCTGAACATAAGGGTATTATGGGGGACAGTTATTATAAATTTAGTAACTATATATATATATATATATATATATATATATATATATATATATATATATATATATATATATATATATATATATATATATATATATATATATATATATATATATATATATACAGTGAGGCCTCGGTTTACGAATTTAATTCGTTCTCCGGGTCGTTTCGTATTGCGAAAAATTCGTAAACCGAAACACGGTTTCCCATAGGAATGCATTGAAAATCAATTAATGCGTTCCGGAGGTCCGAAAAAATTCAAGTAAAGTGTCCAAAAAAGGCTCCAAAAGGCTTAACTTGCTGCAAATGGCTCCAATGTCTCCAAAAGGCTCCACAACTTGCTGCAAATGGCTCCAAAAGGCTCCACAACTTGCTGCAAATGGCTCCAAAAGGCTTAACAACTTGCTGCAAATGGCTCCAAAAGGCTCAACAACTTGCTGCAAAATGGCTCCAAAACCTCTCCAACACCTCTACACTGGTACCCAAACTTCATTAATTCAATCATACTTGAGTATGCAGGGGGCACAGGGGCCACTGGTTTCGTATTGCGAAAAATATTCGTAAACCGAGGGGGGCAAACCGGCATTTTGTTTCGTATTGCGAAAAAAATTCGTAAACCGAGGGGGGCAAACCGGCATTTTGTTTCGTATTGCGAAAAAAATTCGTAAACCGAGGGGGGCAAACCGGCATTTTGTTTCGTATTGCGAAAAAAATTCGTAAACCGAGGGGGGCAAACCGGCATTTTGTTTCGTATTGCGAAAAAAATTCGTAAACAGAGTCAAATTTTCTTCAAATTTCGATTTCGTAAACCGAAATTTCGTATACCGAGTCGTGCGTAAACCGGGGCCTCACTGTGTGTGTATATATGTATATATATATATATATATATATATATATATATATATATATATATATATATATATATATATATATATATATATATATATATATATATATATATATATATATATATATATATATATATATATATAGCTAGCGAGAGCAGGGTGCCCAGAATAGTGGATGTCCAGGTATTTACCTTACTCTGTCCATAAAACAGTGCAACAGCGACCCTTTGCATCACAAAACATCCATGTGGGGGACAGTGAAAACAGTTAGCGGCCTCTGTTCTAGCTCCTGAACATAAAGCGCATACAGACCTCAAGGATCCCATCTGAAGTATGGTGATGCTGCCAGACCACAGAAGAATTGGGAGAGGGGGCAGTATTTTCTGGAAACTGCTGTAATCGCAGGTCCGGTAGCGGGGCCTCTCATGGAGCCTGTTTCTGTTCCCATAGCCTTAGGAGTGTTGCAGCTGGCGCAACTTTCTGTGATGTAGAGGTAAGGGTCAGCCTCCCACGTAGACGCTAGTTGAGAGCTGACAAAGTCATGGCTCATATTTGGTATCTCCTTGTATACAGAGGTGATGGACAGCTGCGGGCGAGCCCAGTTATTTGCGGCAAGATCCTGCCTAGTCAACGCATCTTCATGGCCAGGTAAGGCAAATATGTGGAGCCCTTTAACCCTCTTTGGGCTAGCAGTTGCGATCCTTAAAGGGACATTATACACTCATTTTTTCTTTGCATAAATGTTTTGTAGATGATCTATTTATATAGCCCATAAAGTTTTTTTTTTAAAAAAAATGTTTAGTTTTGCTTATTTTTAAATAACATTGCTCAGATTTTCAGACTCCTAACCAAGCCCCAAAGTTTTATGTGAGTACTTATGTATACCTTCTCCAGCTTGCTCTTGTTTGTGTAAAGGGTCTTTTCATATGCAAAAGAAGGGGGAGGGGGGAAGTGTCTTATTTCCCACTTGCAGTGGGCTTTCCAGCTACCTTTTCAACAAAGCTAAACTGAAAGCTTCTAAGTAAGTTTTTAAACAGTTTTATACTGGATTTTTATATCGGTATCTGTGCATCTTATTCTTTATAGTAGTGTCTATTACATGCAGTTATATGAAAATGAGTGTATACTGTCCCTTTAAAAGTGCAGGAGTTTCAGTTTCTGGCTCCTCTGTAAGAGCAGATCTTCCCAGGTCGGAAGTGCAGCAGTAAAGCTCCCTATTTGATGAGGGGTGTTCTCCCGTGCTTGCAGTATTTCAACGCTGAGCACCGTTGTCCCTGGCAGCTCAACTGATGAGTGAGTAGTCGGTAGCGGGCTCTGGAGACAGGAAGCTCCAGTACTCTCCTCTTTCGAGTACTTAGGTTCTTGTTGGAGAGGCCCCTCCTGAATATACTTGTTAGGGCCTGACGCCATTCGCAGCTTTTCCTCAATTAAATCTTGATAGCTGACGAGCAAGCGGCTCAGTTCTGTTAGGAAGCATGCAGCAGTCTCGATGTTAGATCTCCGTGGCAGACTTTATGCAGGTGTTTGAGGGTATTATATTAAGTCCTAGGTTGTATTAGAGCACTCAGGCCCTATGCAACAGCAGTATCCCAAGGGTATACCACTGGGGGGGTTAGAGTGAGGCCAAAACCTCAGAATAAAATTCCGGATCGTTGTAGCGGGCAGCAATCCCCAACAAAAAAACATAATTTAGATAATGAAGTTGTTCTTAATCAAATATCTGCTGGTTAAAGTCTGGATGGTAGCTGGTTCTAGAGATATTTTGCAGATATTGCAGGATTACTGGAACAGCTAACAACAACACAACCTATCATGGCCGCCGCCCGGAAGTTCACCCCTCTTGGTATCTTTATTTGAAAAGAAGGAATGTTAAAGGGATACTGAACCCACATTTTTTCTTTCGTGATTCAGATAGAGCATGCAATTTTAAGCAACCTTCTAATTTACTCCTATTATCAATTTTTCTTCATTCTCTTGCTATCTTTATTTGAAAAAGAAAGTTCAGACCCTGGACAGCACTTGTTTATTGGTGGATGAATTTATCCACCAATCAGCAAGGACAACCCAGGTAGTTAATCAAAAATGGGCCGGCATCTAAACTTACATTCTTGTTTTTCAAATAAAAGTACCAAGAGAATGAAGAACATTTGATATTAGGAGTAAATTAGAAAGTTGCTTAAAATTTTCTGCTCTATCTGAATCGCAAAATAAAAAATTTGGGTTCAGTGTCCCTTTTTAAGCTTAGTAGTCAGCCCATTTTTAAGTAGCTCTTCCTGATTGGCGGGTAAATGTAGCCACCAATCAACAAGAGCTACCCAGGGTGCTGAACCAAAAATGGGCCAGCTTACAATCCTGCTTTTTCAAATAAAGATACCAAGAAAAGGAAGAAACATTTGATAACCGGAATACATTAGAAAGTTGCTATCATGAAAGAAAAAAGTGTGGTTACTATCGCTTTAACAATCCACTTTATTATAAGAACACTGGTACTCCCTCTTCTGAGCTATTAGCTCTATTTAACAACTCTCTCAGAAATTCAGGTCTCCTATTTACAACATTTATTTAAAACAAATAAAAACACTGCGAATATTTAGCCTTAACCTTTTAACGCCGTTATGCCGTTCTATTCCGTCATATTTACACTGGGCTTTAAAGCCGTTATGACGGAATAGAACGTCATATCAAACGGCTGTCCTGAAGCCTTCTGCGCTTCAAGGACTTGATCGCGGTCTGGAGGGCGTTCCTAGGGTTGTAGGGACGCCCCCCAGATGCGATCCAATAATTGAAATCTCGCGATCGTATGCACTATCGCGTAGTTTCAATTTGTCTACATCGGAACAGGTGTTCCGATGTAGACACTTTAACCCTGTCACGAAAGGGTTAATCTGGGTACTTATGCTGGTAAACCTATCTCTAAAACTCAGCCCACTTGGGGTTTATACAAAGAGCTGTAAAACCGTTCCAGTACATCTAGCAGAGTCCTATCATCTCCTATTGTGATAAATTCCATAAGGCTTTTCCCACAGCACCCCTGTTTTATATAAATGTTGTATAAAGGATACCTGGATTTCTGAGAGCGGTGTTATATAGAGCTATTAACTTTGAGCGTATTGTAGCTCAGAAGAGCGTGAGTACCAGTGGATTGTCTATAATGTTAGTGTTGCGCTATGATCCTGTTTCTTGACAGTCTACACATGAGTAAGTCTGGATCACTTGATGGCAGCACTTTCATGCCATATAGTGCTCCGGATACCTAGCTATCTCTGCTACAAAGAAAAACGTGAAGAAAGCAAATTTGATAATAGAACTACATTTGAAAGCTTTATGCTCGGTCTGAATCACAAAAAAAAAAATGGGTTTCAAATCCCTTTAAAAAATGTGTTTTAAGCATATTAAACAGTGTTATTTATGTTAAAATTTTTGTGTTTGCATGAAAAGAAAAGTTAAAGCTTTTTAATTTTGAAAATAACAGGCAGCGCACACTGGTGTAAGAACATAAACATATATCCATCTTACAGCTCTATTGAATGAACATAGGTACACTCCACTTTTCTTTTTTTAGCACAGGAGCATCTATATGTAAAAATTAAAACATATAATCTATATCAAAATGCCCTCTTTAAATGTACTGAAGCACTTTGCTGTCACTTAAAGGGACAGTCAACACCTGGATTTTTGTTGTTTTAAAAGATAGATAATCCCTTTATAACCCATTACCCAATTTTGCATAACCAACAGTTATATTTATATACTTTTTACCTCTGTGATTATCCTGTATCTAAGCATCTTCTGACAGCCCCCTGATCACATGACATTTTATTTATTATCTATTGACTTTCATTTCAGCCAATTAGTGCAGTGTCTGCCACAAGCCAAAGCCGTGATCACAATATTATCTATATGGTTTACAAGAACTAGCTCTCCCCTGTTGTGAAAAGCAAATAAAAAAACATAAGAGGCAGACTTTAAGGGCTTAGAAATTATCATATAAGCCTTCCTAGGTTTAGCTTTCAACTAAGAATACCAAAAGAACAAAGCAAAATTGGTGATAAAAGTAAATTGGAAAGTTGTTTAAAATTACATGCTCTATTTGAAACATGAAAGTTTTTTTTTTTTGTTTTTTTGGACTTGATTGTCCCTTTAAACACTAATTATTATTTTTTTTTGTTACCGTCTAAGAACTGTATTGAAGCTCTACAGACTGCATGAATACCTTTTTAAAAGGACAGTAAAGTCATAATTAGACATTCATGATTTAAACAGAACATACAACTTCCAGTTTACTTATTATTATTTTTCTCTTGTTATCCTTTGCTGAAAGGTTTATATAGGTAAGCTCAGGAGCAGAAAATAAACTAGCTTCTAGCTGCTGATTGGTGGCTGCATATATATACCGATGGTCATTGGCTCACCTATGTGTTGAGTTAACAACCAGTAGTGCATTGCTGCTTTTTCAAAAAATGATACCAAGAGAATGAAACCAAATGTATAATAGAAGTAAACTGGAAAGTTCTTTAAAATTGTATATTCTACCTAAATCATGAAAGAAACATTTTGGTTTTCATGTCTCTTTAAAGGGACACTCAAGTCAAAATTAAACTTTCATTATTCAGATAGAGCATGCAATTTTAAACCACTTTCCAGTGAACTTCCATTAACAAAAAATACACAGTCTTTTTATATTTTCATATTTTGAGTCACTAGCTCCTACTGAGCATGGCAATAATTCACAAAATATATGTATATGCATTTGTGATTGGCTGATAGCTGTCACATGATGCAGCGGGAGTGGAAAAAAAGACATAACATTGAAATGTGTCTGAAAAAATATCTACTACTCATTTGAAGTTCAGACACCGAGGAGCTCTTTTCCGTTGAGGTGGTAAAGTTTGAAAACTGGTGATAAAAAAGCATTTATCTCCATTAAAGTCTATGGATACTTTTTATGTTACCACCAGTTTCCAAACTTTATCACCTCAATGGAAACTAGGCCTAAGTGTCTAAGTTCGGACATTTTTGTATCATGTATTTGTTGATTATTCAAATCTACTCTATTTATTTAATGTGCTTTGGTGAGTGCAATTTTTTTTCTTCTATTAAGCCCTGTGTTATATCTTTTTGTATCATATGACACCCACAAATGTACAAGGCCTACATTTCTATAAAATGAATATCTTGTCTGGCTCCTAGATTGGAAACGAGTTTCGTCAAGTCCTGTTTTGCTGTTAACACCAGACAAATGAACAGCAACTCACATAAACACAATGTTGCACAGAAACAGGCTGCCTGTTGTATACAAAAAAATCTACCTGATTGCTTGTAGCTCTGCTGGGAGTTACTGAGGGAGAGGTTGCAAGCAATTACTGATTTATGTGACAGCAGCTCTAAGACAGGTAACATGTAGACAAATGCACTGACATTAAAGGGAAACTTTACTCCTGAATTGTAATTGTTTTAAAAGATAGATATTCCCTTTATTACCCATTCCCCAGTTTTGCGTAACCAACACAGTTGTATTAAAGGGACATTTATACACTAGATTTTTCTTTGCATCAATGTTTTGTAGATTGTCCATTTATATAGCCTATACAGCTTTTTATTTTTTAAATTACATTGAGCTGATTTTCAGACTCCTTACCAAGCCCCAAAGTTTTAGGATAATACTGATGTATACCTTCTCTAGCTTGCTCCTGTTTGTGTAAAGAGTCTTTTCATATGCAGGGGAGAGGGGGAGTGTCTGCTTTTTTTTCTACTGAACCACTTTCAGTGGGTGTTCCAGCTAAACTTTTTAACAGTGGTAAACTGGGAGCTTCTACGTAAGATTTTAAACGGTTTTATACAGGATTTTTATAACAGTATCTGTGCGTACTATTCTTTATAGTAGTGTCTATTGCATGCAGTTAAATGATAATTGGTGTATACTGTCCTTTGTTTAATTCACTTTTTACCTCTGTGATTACCTTGTTTCTAATCCTCTTGAGAGCCCCCTGATCACATGGTTATTATATATTGTCTTTCATTTTAGCCAATTAGTGCAGTGTCAGCCACAACTCCACGGGAGAGAGCACAATGTTATCTATATGGCCCACATGAATTAGCAGTCTTATTGTGAAAAGATAATAAAATGGCATGTGATAAGAGGCTGTTTGTAGTGGCTTAGAAACAGGCAGAAATTTAGAGGTTTAAATGTTATAAAGTATATTAATATTACAATGTTGGTTGTACAAAGCTAAGGAATGGGTAGAAAAGGCGTTGTGTATCTTTTTTTTTTTTTTTTTTTTTTTTTTTTTTTTAATAACAGTTTTGGTGTGGACTGTCCCTTTTAAGTATGGTTGATATGAACTCAGTGTCTTTTGCTGCCTGCACATGACTTGTAGTAGTATCCAGAGGATTGTTTATTTCAAATACTTTACACTGATAAGCATTTCTCACTGTTCTGTAGACATGCACTCCGGACTCAGCAACCAACCATTCCCACGAGCACACTTTTCCTTTTGTTGTGCAGCATACAGGGAAATGTAGTTTCCCAGTATGCATAGAGGATAATCTGTAGACTGCACACAGCAAGTGAATCAAAGTAATCTTGGATTCAGACAGTTAAAGGGAAATGAAACCCAAAATTTTTCTTTCATGATTCAGATAGAGAATACAATTTTAAACAACTTTCCAATTTACTTCTATTATTTAATTTGCTTCTTTCTCATGTTATTATTTGCTGAAAGGTTTATCTAGGCAAGTTCATAAGCAGCAGAGAAACTAGGTTCTAGCTGTTGATTGGTGGCTGCATATATATATATTGAATGTGATTGCTCACCCATGTGTTCAGTTAGAAACTAGTAGTGCATTGCTGCTCCTTCAGCAAATGATACCAAGTGAATGAAACAGATTAGATAATAGAAGTAAATTAGAAAGTTGTTTAAAATTGTATTCTCTATCTAAATCATGACAGAATTTTTTTGAGTTTCATGTACCTTTAAGGGCTCACAAATATAGGCGTTAGACAAAATAGCTCCCTTATGTACGTGTGTGTGTGTGTGAGAAAATATATATTAGGTAAGATTTTTTTTTTGGGATTGTATCTGCATTTGCAAAGGGACCTATGTGGTCTCGAAACGTTATGCTCTGTTTTTAAACTTTATACATTAAAGTAATATATATATATATATATATATATATATATATATATATATATATATATATATATAGAGCAATGAACAAGGACCAGTGAGTGCTGCCATTTGTTCATTGCTATTATTCAACTACTGCATGCACCCTGGCAGCTTGACTTAGAAGTGAGAGTGCTCTCCTGTCGCATATATATATAATCTATATCCATACACACACCCTTGGTAAATATTAGGGATGCACCGAAATTTGGCCCCAGAAAAGTTTTTTTGCTTGTTATTTTCTGTAAAATTATTGTGAAGCAGCATATTTCATATTTGATGGTAGGTTGCTAGCCTAAAGCTGCTTTTTTAGTTCATTACTTGACGTTAAATCTGATTCTGTTACACAGAACTAAATAAAGAATAATACAGTATATTAATATTTAATGTTTTAAGTAGGGATGTACCGAAATTTCGGTCGCAGAAACATTTTGGCAAAAAATGGTATACATTTTTTTTCTTTATTTTTTTCTTGGTAAAATTGTGTAGCATATTATTGTTTTAATATGTCTTCAACAATCTGTCCTTGGCTAAATCATGCCACTTCTACCTTAAAACATCTCTAAAATTAGACATTTTCTTACACAAGACACAACTAAGATTTTAATCCACTCTCTCATCCTTTCCTGCCTTGATTGCTGCAACTCTGTCCTTTCTGGTCTCCCCAGCTGCTGCCTAGCTCCTTTACAATCCATAATGAATGCCTCTGCCAGGCTCATCGTCCTTACACGTCACTCTTCATCAGCTGCACCTCTGTGCCTATCCCTTCACTGGCTTCCTCTTGCCTCCAGTATTAAACACAAAAGTCTCACTCTGACATACCTTGTCTCCAGATACTCTCCCTCCCGCCCCCTTCGCTCTGCTCATGACCTCCTACTCTCCTCTCTTGTTACCTCCTCACACTCCCGTTTATAGGACTTCTCCAGACTGGCTCCCATCTTGTGGAACTTTCTGCCTTGCTCCACAAGTCTCTCCCCTAGTTTTGAAAGCTTCAAGCACTCCCTAAAGACTCTACTGTTAGGGATGCATACAACCTACACTAACCTTTCTTTATACCAGTTCCTCTCCTCCATTGCTATCCCCTTGAACTCCCTTAGCATGTAAGCCAAAGAGCCATGCTGTAGATCACCTTCTTTAGAGCTGACTACAACAGTGCGACTCTTGGCAGGGCCCTCTACCCATCTGATCCTTATAAATGTTTCCTTGTATTCCGCCTATGTTTATAGCGCTGTGGAATCTGTTGGCGCTCTACAAATAACATAATAATTTTAAGATTTTTTTTTTTTTTTTATCCAATTGTAGTGTGTTACTTTCAATAAAAGTGTGGTTATTTTATTAGCTTGCAGTTTTTCAATACCGGTTAATGCATTTGTCTAGTCTAGTTATGCAAACAAAACGAAAAAATATTTTAAAATAATTTGGTGGGGGACACGCGGTTTTCAGCCAAGTGCATCCTGGATTTTCAGGTTCGGTTTCGGTCCAGCTTTAAGTGCTGCTTCAAGTTACCAGCACGGGAGTGTGCTGACAGTAGAACAGCCTCTGTTCAACTTTTCCACTGGGAGCACGGCTTTTCAGCCACTCTAAGATTTAAAAATTTGTCTTGAAGAAGGCTCATTATAGCAGTCGAAACGTCGACTATGACTCATTTCGCATAAACATGCCATGTATGTTCAATAAACTTTGATTATCGTCAAACCCTGTGAGTGCCCTCCCTTCTTGCCAATCTGTGTATCTGAAACTTTGAGGACTGCACTCAGGTTTTTTGCTGACTACAAAGAGTGGAGTGCTGAGCCACCGGCTATTGGAATATATATATAAATGCCGAATATAGCCACCACTAGCAGTATTGGTCTCTTTTTGGAGCTGGATTTCTTCTTGTGAAAGTGCAACACACACAGATCTGAATTTGCACAGACTAATATAAACACAGTCCAGCAATTGCACTCTCTGTATTTAAATTGCAGTAAACTTTATTGTGAATGTTTTCGGAGCATTCACTCCTTCTTTAGACTGAAAACTTTCACAATAAAGTTTGCTGTGATTTTAAATTCAGAGAGTGCAATTGCTGGACTGTGTTTTATTGAAAACTTTTTGCGCCCTGGTACCTATCTTATGAGCGAATGAGAGTGCGCTTTTTCAACTATATTGACATATATACAGTTGTGCTCATAAGTTTACATACCGTGACAACATTTTATAAATTCTTGGCCATTTTTCAGAGAATATAAATAACACAAAAACTTTTCTTTCACTCATTGTTAGTGTTTGGCTGAAGCTATTTATAATCAATCAACTGTGTTTAGTCTTTTTAAATCATAATGACAACAGAAACTACCCAAATGACCCTGATCAAAAGTTTACATACTGCAGTTCTTAATACCGTCTATTGCCCCCTTTAACATCAATGACAGCTTGAAGTCTTTTGTGGTATTTGTAGATAAGGCTATTTATCTTCTCAGATGGTAAAGCTGCCCATTCTTCCAGACAAAAAGCTTCCAGTTCCTGTAAATTCTTGGGCTGTCTTGCTTTCTTCAGGTACCTCCTTATTGTGCATCTTGAAACAGCCACACAACATGTGTTCAGAGAGTACTGTATTTCACCTGAAGTTATTTGTGGGTTTTTCTTTGGATCCCGAACAATTTTCCTGGCAGTTGTGGCTGAAATTGTAGTTGGTCTACCTGACTGTGGTTTGGTTTCAACAGAACCCCTCATATTCCACTTCTTTATTAGAATTTGAACACTGCAGATTGGCATTCTCAATTCCTTTGATATCTTTTTATATCCCTTTCCTGTGTTACACAGTTCAACAACCTATTCCCGCTGATCCTCTCACAATTCTTTTGCTTTCCCCATGACTCCGAATCCAGAAACTAGATGAAAGATGCAAGGGTCTGTCAGGAGTCCAGAAACTCATTGACCTTTTATACACACACACACACACACACGCATTACAAGCAAACAGATCACAGGTTACGATGGTTACCTTTAATAGCCATTAAAACCCATTTGTGTCAACTTGTATGCATGTTATCAGGCCAAAATCACCAGGGTATGTAAACTTTTGATCAGGGTCATTTGGGTAGTTTCTGTTGTCATTATGATTTAAAGAGTAAACACAGTTGATTGATAATAAATGGCTTCAGCCAATACTAACCATGAATGAAAGAAAAGTTTTTGTGTTATTATTCATATTCTCTGAAAAATGGCCAAGAAATCATAAATTCTGCCAGGGTATGTAAACTTATGAGGGCAACTGTATATATATAATATAAGTGCACACATTTCTTGTATTATGTTTTAATATACTGTGTGTAACAATGTGGGCTGCATTTATCATTCCAATTCTCCTATGTTTTCTCCTAAAAGTTCTCTTGATAAATAATTCCCCTATTTATTATTCAAAAATAAATAAATTGTGCAGGTTCGACTGTAAAAATCTCCTACTCTGTTCTCACTCTCCTTGGAGAACGTGCTCCAAAAAAGGGTTAACTTAGATTTTTTTAGTCGGATTTCATATAGTTCTCATAATTCTCCTAGTTACAAATTTATCATTTATATTCTCCTGTGGAGGACTGAAAGTTCTCCTGCAAGTTCCTGCATTAAAATTCTCCATAGCTACAGTGGAGAACAGCATTAGAAATCTATTCTCTACCAGTTGTAGAAGCAGTTACACACAAAAAAAAGTGCTCTACAAGGTGCAAAAATGATTTATAACAAAGCACAATAATAATGGTTATTGGAGTGCAATAATAATTTATGATGGAGTGAAAAAAAATATATATAATGGAGCTCCAAAATAATATATAACAGAGCACAAAAATTATATCTTTTGGGGCATAAAAATAAGATATAAAAAAAGCACAAAAACAATGAAAATGTAGATCTATTTTCTTATTTGAAAGTTTGCTGAAGAGAGGCGTTAACAAAGCTACTAGGAAGGCTGTATTAAGATTTCTATTGGTTTATATATGATTGAAATGGAGAATAGTTGCTTATTTTTATTGATAAATAAGGAGAAGATACTAATCCGACTGGAGAAATTTATCATTAGTTCTCTTCAGCTCTCCTATGGAGAGAAAAAAAACTTTTTTTATGATAAATATGTGCGCCTCTCCTAAGGAGAACTGTGGAGAACAGAATGGAGAATTCCCCAAATGATTGATAAATGGAGCCCTGTGTATGTATTATCATTATACTATAAAGCGCTTACATATTCCGTAGCGCTGTCCATGGCTACAATTAGAATTAAGGGACCAATTCCCATGGAAACTCAGTCTAGAAGGGTAAGAGGGTGAGAAACAGGAGTTGAGGACTACAAGATTGAAAATTATGTTAATACAGAGTTAGATGAGGGCAATTATTAGATAAGTGGGATTCATTGGGTGGTAGATTTTCCCTGAACAAAAATGTCTTTTAGGGAATGTTTTACAGATGGCATTCTAGGGGAAAGTCGGACAGCACAAGGGAGTGCGTTGCAGTGGGTTGGTGTCTCATGAAAGAAGTCCTGCAGTCTAGCATGGGGGAGTTGATAAAAGAAAATGCAAGGAGCAGGTCATTGTCGGATCTTATGGGAGTGCTGGATTATATTTATTAGAGAGAACAGGTAGTGGGGAGCAGCATTGGTAAGGACTTTGTAGCTCAGGGTGAGAATTTTTATTTAATTCTGCTGTGAAGGAGACAAGCAGAGAGTTGCAGCAGATACAGAGTGACGGGAAAGGTGGGTTAGCTTGACAGAGGCATTTAGGATGGATTGAAGGGGAGATAGGAAGGCCAGTTATTGCAGTAGTCAAATCGAAAATTACAAGGGAGTGGATTAGTTTCTTAGTGGTGTCAGCGCTCAGAAACAGTTAGATTTTTTTAAATATTGTGTAGGTGGTTGCGGCAGGAAGAGTGCAGTTGGATGTGAGGGATAAAGAAGTGACAGTGATATAAGAATCACAGTGCTTCTATAGGAGGCGCTAACAGGCGTGGGTATATATAGTATAATGTGGTTATATATATATATATATATATATATATATATATATATATATATATATATAAAATTTATGTGGTTAAAATAACAATGAATACACTGGTGTAATGATAATAAAAAATGGGGCAGATGATGCACAATTGACAAATATGAGTAAAACAATATAACCATAAAATAAGAGAAAATTAAAAGTATATATAAGAACCAGCCAAACAAAGCCGGAGGAAAAGTCCAAAGGGAGTCTTCAACTTCCCAACACTGGATAGGCAGCTCTCTGAGGTCACCCAAGGTGATGATGTGCTTCTGTAAAGATGAAATAAGAACAAACACAGAGGCGCCACATGTGTAGGTCAATAAAACCAAGAAAATCCAATTAGCAACAGAATAAGGGTACTCACAAACAGGGCTGCACTCTCTTGTGCCGGCAGAGGCAGGCTGGTATTTACAGCAAACCAGCTGGCTGTGTGGCAGGTCTGTACCGGATGTGGTCAGCGCTGAAGTTTGCTGGTTGTATTGCCTGCAGATTCAAAGCAACTGGATTTCTTTTAAGTCTGAGGGTGCTATAGAAAAGAAATTAGGTGCATTGCAACAGCCCCTCAGCACTACTATAGATTCACTACTGCTCTGGACTCAGCAAAGAAAAAAAGTGCAACTCCAGCTGAGGAGAAACAACACTCTGGGAACACCGGATAGAGGCAATACAACCAGCAAACTTCAGCGCTGACCACATCCGGTACAGACCTGCCACACAGCCAGCTGGTTTGCTGTAAATACCAGCCTGCCTCTGCCGGCACAAGAGAGTGCAGCCCTGTTTGTGAGTACCCTTATTCTGTTGCTAATTGGATTTTCTTGGTTTTATTGACCTACACATGTGGCGCCTCTGTGTTTGTTCTTATTTCATCTTTATGGATGTGAGGGATGAAGGGCAGGTTGGAGTCAAGTGAAATTCCAAGGCAGCAGACTTGAAGTAATGCGGAGTGATTCCATCTACAGTGATAGAAAAGTCAGCTAGACATGGGATTAGGAGTTTAATTTTGGACATGTTAATCTTTAGGTTTTGATAGCCCTCCAGGAATAAATACCAGATAAGAAGCCACTGATGTGAGAAAGTACACAGAGAGAGAGAAACCAGGGGTGGAGAGGTAGATCAAGTGTCAATCATCATAGAGCTTATATTTGAAGCCAAAGCTGTTGGTAAGTTTACCTAGTGAAGAAGTATAAATGGAGAACAGAAGAGGACCTAGGACAGAGCCTTGAGATACTCCAACTGAGAAAGGCATTAAAGAGGAGGACTCACCAGCATATGATACAGAAAAGTATCTGTTAGGAAGATGAGTGGATCCAAGAGAGCAGTGTCACAGAGAGCTGAGAAGTCTGTAGGAGGAAGGGGTGGTTAACTGTGTTTAAGTCAGCTGAGAGGTCAAGTAACATAATGATATAGTAGTGGCCTTTACTTTAAGCAGAAAGAAGATCGTTATTAACTTTGGTGAGCGCAGTTTCAGTTGAGTGTTGGGGACAGAAGCCAAATTACAGGGGGTCAAGCAAGTAGTTGGAGAACAGGAAGTAGGTTTGGAGGTCGTAAACTAGTTTTTCGAAGAGTTTTGATGTTAGTTGAAGCAGTGATATGGGGCAGCAGTTTGCAGGAGGACTAGGGTCAAGGGAGAGTTTTGATTTTTTTTTGAGTATGGGGGGGACGTTTGCATGTTTGGAACAAGATGGGAATGAATCTGTAGTAAGGGATAGGTTGAAGATGCAAGAGCTGGAGTAAGGGTGGAAGACAGAGAAGGTATTAGATGTTAAGGGATAGGGTAATTTTTTAGATAGTATGCACTTTATGTTGTTGTCTTGAAAAAGGCTGGTGTCTCAGTTGAAACGTTGACATGTTTTAATGGATCTAAAATGAAGGACGTTTATGTTTTTATACATAAATCCTGGGAGTGCCTTTCTACAAATATGTGACTGAATACAAGGACTTCTAAAGCTGCACCCAGTTATTTATATAAATTATAAGTGAGTGCAAGGAGCTGGAAAATGAAGAACAAAAAAAAAAATATTATTATTATATATATATATAATTATATATATAATTAGGGCTGCAACTAACGATTATTTTCATAATCAGTTGGCTGATTATTTTTTAGATTAATCGGATTAGAGCTGCAACAACTAATCATCATAATCGATTATGAAAATAGTTGTCAACGAATCTCATAATCGATTAGTTGGTTTGCAATTAGTTGGCCTGTGCACAGCACCAGCTGCTTCACTCCACTGAGCTCCTGCACATGGTATTGTGTTTTATGGTTATGTCCTTAGCCTAAAGGACGTCTACAAACATTTACTTTTCACTTTTTCAGGACAGTATAAGTTTACAACTACCCCTGGCTTATGTGCAACCCAGATATAATAGTCATCATTTGGATTGTTCATATTAAATCGGTTTGCACAATTATTAGTGGACTGCTTGCAATTGCTGATTATATGTACTGTATAAAAAAATGTGTAAGGCTTTGTCCTTTTATTGTTATAAAGTCCTTAGCGCTTTTGATTTAGTTTTTTATTGTTTTTTTATATTTTTAATCAATATGTACCAGCTGCATCCTTTATAAGTACAGTATATATCTGTTATTTTTAGAGCGGACTAGATATTTTCCAATAACTTTATAGCTGGTTATTTACCATTGAATATAGATATTCAAGATATTTTTATGTTAGAATGGAGTCAAGGGTTACTTTATTGAGAGGCCCCTTGCCAAGGTGGAAGTTCTACCTCTTTTCAAACAGTTTTTGTTAACTGTGCTCTGCTGTTTAAAAATTGGACAAACAGTTGTGTTAATGTAAAGTTTTATTCTGAAGTTTATATTTGTAATACTCGGTATGTGGATTCTATGTAAAATATAGGAAACAATTATTGTTTTTTTGGTTTTTTTTATCCGATTTGTCAATTAATCGAAAAAATAATCGGCCAATTAATCGATTATGAAAATAATCGTTAGTTGCAGCCCTAAATCGGTTAAAAAAATTTAAAAAAAAATTAAGATTACTTAAGGGATGGTCTACACCAATATTTATTGTTTAAAAAACAGAATTTATGCTTACCTGATAAATTTCTTTCTCTTGTGATGTATCGAGTCCACGGATTCATCCATACTTGTGGGATACCAATACCAAAGCTTTAGGACACGGCTGAAGGGAGGGACAAGACAGGTACCCTAAACGGAAGGCACCACTGCTTGTAGAACCTTTATCCCAAAAATAGCCTCCGAAGAAGCAAAAGTATTGAATTTGTAAAATTCGGAAAAAGTATGAAGCGAAGACCAAGTCGCCGCCTTACAAATCTGTTCAACAGAAGCCTCATTTTTAAAAGCCCATGTGGAAGCCACTGCTCTAGTAGAATGAGCAGTAATTCTTTCAGGAGGCTGCTGGCCAGCAGTCTCATAAGCCAAATGGATGATGCTATTCAGCCAAAAGGAAAGAGAGGTAGCCGTAGCCTTTTGACCTCTCCGTTTACCAGAATAAACAACAAACAATGAAGATGTTTGACGGAAATCTTTAGTTGCTTGTAAGTAGAACTTTAAAGTACGAACCACATCAAGATTGTGCAACAGACGTTCCTTCTTTGATGAAGGATTAGGACACAGAGAAGGAACAACAATCTCCTGATTGATATTCCTATTAGAAACAACCTTAGGAAGAAAACCACCTTATCTGCATGGAAAACAAGGTAAGGTGAGTCACACTGTAAAGCAGATAAGTCAGAAACTCTTCGAGCCGAAGAGATAGCTACTAAAAACAAAACTTTCCAATATAGAAGCTTAATATCTATGGAATGCATAGGTTCAAACGGAACCCCTTGAAGAACTTTTAAGAAGTAAGTTTAGGCTCTATGGCGGAGCAACAGGTGTAAATACAGGCTTGATCCTGACCAAGGCCTGACTAAACGCTTGAACGTCTGGGACATCTGCCAGACGTTTGTGTAAAAGAATAGACAAAGCAGATATTTGACCTTTTAAGGAACTAGCTGATAATCCCTTCTCCAATCCTTCTTGGAGAAAGGACAGTATTCTAGGAATCCTAATCTTACTCCATGAGTAACCCTTGGATTCACACCAATAAAAATATTTGCGCCAAATCTTATGATAGATCTTCCTGGTGACGGACTTTCTAGCTTGAATCAGGGTATCAATGACCGACTCAGAGAAACCACGCTTTGATAGAATCAGGCGTTTAATCTCCAAGCAGTCAGACGCAGAGAAATTAGATTTGGATGCATGAATGGACCTTGGATTAGAAGGTCCTGCCTCATTGGCAGAGTCCACGGTGGAACCGATGACATGTCCACTAGGTCTGCATACCAAGTCCTGTGTGGCCACGCAGGTGCTATCAGAATCACTGAAGCTCTCTCCTGCTTGATTCTGGCAACCAGACGTGGGAGGAGAAGAAACGGTGAAAATGCATAGGCCAGATTGAAGGACCAGGGCACTGCTAGAGCATCTATCAGTACCGCCTGGGCATCCCGGGACCTGGACCCATAACGAGGAAGTTTTGCATTCTGACGGGACGCCATCAGATCCAATTCTGGTGTGCCCCATAGCTGAGTCAGCTGGGCAAATACCTCCGGATGGAGCTCCCACTCCCCCGGATGAAAAGTCTGACGACTTAGGAAATCCGCCTCCCAGTTCTGTACCCCTGGGATATGGATTGCTGAGAGATGGCAAGAGTGATCCTCCGCCCATCGGATTATTTTGGTTACCTCCATCATCGCTAGGGAACTCCGTGTTCCTCCTTGATGATTGATATAAGCTGCAGTCGTGATGTTGTCCGACTGAAATCTGATGAATTTGGCCGCAGCTAGCTGAGGCCACGCCTGAAGCGCATTGAATATCGCTCTCAGTTCTAGAATGTTTATCGGGAGTAAAGTTTCCTCCCGAGACCATAACCCCTGAGCTTTCAGGGAGTTCCAGACAGCACCCGAGCCTAGCAGGCTGGCATCTGTCGTTACTATGAGCCACTCTGGCCTGCGGAAACACATTCCCTGAGACAGGTGGTCCTGGGACAACCACCAGAGAATAGAATCTCTGGTCCAAATGCAGTTAAAGATAAATCTGCATAATCCCCATTCCACTGTTTGAGCATGCATAGTTGCAGTGGTCTGAGGTGTAGGCGGGCAAAAGGAACTATGTCCATTGCCGCTACCATGAGTCCAATTACCTCCATACACTGAGCCACTGATGGCTGAGGAATGGAATAAAGAGCTCGGCTAGTGGTTAAGAGTTTTGATTTTCTGACCTCCGTCAGAAATATTTTCATTTCTACCGAGTCTATCAGAGTCCCTAGGAAGGAAACTCTTGTGAGAGGGAAGAAGAACTCTTTTTTTTTTTTTTTTTTTTTTTTTTTTAATGTTCACCTTCCACCCGTGAGATCTCAGAAAAGCCAACACGATATCCGTGTGAGACTTGGCTAGCTGGGAAGTCAACGCCTGAATCAAGATGTCGTCTAGATAAGGAGCCACTGCTATGCCTTGCGGTCTTCGAACCGCCAAAAGGGACCCTAGCACCTTTGTGAAAATTCTGGGAGCCGTGGCGAACCCGAAGGGAAGGGCCACAAACTGGTAATGCCTGTCCAGAAAGGCGAATCTGAGGAATTGATGATGATCTTTGTGAATAGGGATGTGTAGATACGCATCCTTTAAGTCCACGGTAGTCATATATTGATCCTCCTGGATCAGAGGTAGCATAGTCTCCATCTTGAATGATGGTACTCTGAGGAACTTGTTTAGAATTTTGAGATCCAAGATTGGTCTGAAAGTTCCCTCTTTTTTGGGAACCACAAACAAGTTTGAGTAAAAACCTAGCCCTTGTTCCGCTTTTGGAACTGGGCGGATCACTCCCATGGTATGTAGGTCTTCTACACAGCGTAAGAACGCCTCTCTCTTTGTCTGGTTTGCAGACAATTGAGAAACGTGAAATCTCCCCCTTGAGGGGGGAGTCTTTTGAAGTCCAGAAGATATCCCTGGGACACAATTTCTAAAGCCCAGGAATCGTGAACATCTCTTGCCCAAGCCTGAGCGAAGAGAGAGAGTCTGCCCCCTACTAGATCCGGTCCCGGATCGGGGGCTACCCCTTCATGCTGTCTTGGAGGCAGCAGCAGGCTTCTTGGCCTGTTTACCTTTGTTCCAAGCCTGGTTAGGTCTCCAGACTGACTTGGATTGGGCAAAATTCCCCTCTTGCTTTGCAGCAGGGGAAGCTGAAGCGGGACCACCCTTGAAGTTCCGAAAGGAACGAAAATTATTTTGTTTGGTCCTCCATTTTATTTGTCTTATCTTGAGGGAGGGCATGGCCTTTCCCTCCTGTGATGTCTGAAATAATCTTTCAGTTCAGGCCCGAATAGGGTCTTTCCTTTGAAAGGGATGTTCAAAAGTTTAGATTTTGATGACACATCAGCAGACCAGGACTTAAGCCATAACGCCCTGCATGCTAAAATGGCAAAACCTGCATTCTTTGCCGCTAATTTAGCCCGTTGGAAAGCGGCATCTGTAATTTAAGAATTAGCCAACTTAAGGGCCTTAATTCTGTCCATAATATCCTCTAATGGAGTCTCCATCTGAAGAGCCTCGAACCAGAAAGCAGCTGCAGTAGTTACAGGAACAATGCACGCAATAGGTTGGAGAAGAAAACCTTGATGAACAAAAATTTTCTTCAGGAGACCCTCTAATTTTTTATCCATAGGATCTTTGAAAGCACAACTGTCTTCGATAGGTATAGTTGTACGCTTAGCCAGAGTAGAAATAGCTCCCTCCACCTTAGGAACTGTCTGCCAAAAGTCCCGCATGGTGTCAGATATGGGAAACATTTTCTTTAAAACAGGAGGGGGAGCGAACGGAATACCTGGTCTATCCCACTCCTTAGTAACAATATTCACAATCCTCTTAGGGACTGGAAAAACATCAGTGTAAACAGGAACCTCTAAGTATTTGTCCATTTTACACAATTTCTCTGGGACCACTATAGGGTCACAATCATCTAGAGTTGCTAATACCTCCCTGAGCAATTAGCGTTGGTGTTCAAGCTTAAGTTTAAAGGCCGTCATATCAGAATCTGTCTGAGGGGAGCGTCTTTCCTGAATCAGAAATTTCTCCCTCAGATAACAAATCCCTTACCCCTACTTCAGAACATTGTGAGGCTATATCGGATACGGCTACTAAAGCGTCAGACGGCTCAGCATTTGTTCTTAACCCAGAGCTGTCACGCTTTCTTTGTAAACCAGGCAGTTTAGAGAGAACCTCTGTGAGCGTTTTTTTCATAACTGTGGCCATGTCTTTTAAAGTAAATGAATTTGACGCACTAGAGGTACTTGGCATCACTTGTGCGGGCGTTACTGGTTGCGACACTTGGGGAGAGCTAGATGTTAAACCCTCATTTCCTTCTGTCTGAGAATCATCTATTGCAAATTTTTAAGTGCTAAAATATGCTCTTTATAATTTATAGACATATCAGTGCAAGTGGGACACATTCTAAGAGGGGGTTCCACAATGGCTTCTAAACACATTAACATGTCTGACACCAAGGAAAATCCTTGTTCAAACAGGCTAGTAATGTAACAAGCAAGCTTGGAAAACACTTTAATCAAAGTAAATAACACTTAGAAAAAACGGTACTGTGCCTTTAAGAGAAAAAAAAGCTGCACAAACTCTGCAAAACAGTGTAAAAAAGCAGTAAACAAAACAAAATTTTTACAGTAGCATCATAAAGCCTTAGTAACTTTGCACAACTATGCAAATAAACAATTAACCCCTTAATGTAAAAACCGGATTGACAAAATGTTCAGCATCTTGCCACAGCTCTGCTGTGGCGCCTACCTGCCCTTTAGGAACGATTTGTGGGGGGGGGGGAGAAACTTCTTTACAGCACTCAAACACAGTAGGAACCTCTGGAGAAGTAGCTGGATGTTTCTGAGGAAAAGAAACTGCGCAACTGAGGTGCAAAAATAGGCCCCTCCCATCTCACTCAATGTTATGGTGCCTAAAAGAAACACAACAGAGTGTTTCTTAAACTAGCCATGTGGGTTAATAACCCTTAAACAAGCCACAATGACCCCTTAAAGTCCCTCAAAAAACGTTATATTTGCAATAAAACCAAAACGTTTTTTCCTATCAGTGTCACCAGTAACTAATGAGCCCTTTATGCAAGCTGGGATCCTTTTTTGTCTGAATACAGCTTACCCTTCCCTCATGGGGATATTGCCAGCCTTTTCTAGAAATAACACAGTCTGTCTAGAAAAAAATAGACTGAACATACCTCAATGCAGTTTAGCCTGCAAACCGTTCCCCCAACTGAAGTTTTCCTGTACTCTTTAGCCCTTGTGAGAACAGCAGTGGATCTTAGTTACAAAGTGCTAAGATCATCATCCTCCTTGCAGAAATCTTCATTCCTTTTCTGCCAGAGAGTAAATAGTACACACCGGTATCATTTAAAATAACAAACTTTTGCTTGAGAAAATAAAAACTAACATTTTTGTCACCACACTCACTTCACCCTTCCTAGCAGTTAAGCAGGCAAAGAGAATGACTGGGGGCGGAGCTAAGGGAGGAGCTATATAGACAGCTCTGCTGTGGGTGCTCTCTTTGCCACTTCCTGTTATGAAGGAGAATATCCCACAAATATGGAGGAATCCGTGGACTCGATACATCTTACAAGAGAAATATAGATAATCCCTTTATTACCCAAACCCCTGTTTTGCATAATTGACACGGAGACTACTTAGCTAATGTTAAGAAATTGTAAAAAAATTGTCTTAAAATCCCCTCCTGAACTTAACCCCTTAAGGACACAGCCATTTTTCAATTTCTTTCCCTTAAGGACCAGGGCTATTTTTACATTTCTGCGGTGTTTGTGTTTAGCTGTAATTTTCCTCTTACTCATTTACTGTACCCACACATATTATATACCGTTTTTCTCGCCATTAAATGGACTTTCTAAAGATACCATTATTTTCATCATATCTTATAATTTACTATAAAAAAATTTATAAAATATGAGGAAAAAATGGAAAAAAACACACTTTTTCTAACTTTGACCCCCAAAATCTGTTACACATCTACAACCACCAAAAAACACCCATGCTAAATAGTTTCTAAATTTTGTCCTGAGTTTAGAAATACCCAATATTTACATGTTCTTTGCGTTTTTCGCAAGTTATAGGGCAATAAGTACAAGTAGCACTTTGCTATTTCCAAACCACTTTTTTTCAAAATTAGCGCTAGTTACATTGGGACACTGATATTTTTCAGGAATCCCTGAATATCCCTTGACATGTATATATATTTTTTTAGAAGACATCCCAAAGTAATGATCTAGGCCCATTTTGGTATATTTCATGCCACCATTTCACCGCCAAATGAGATCAAATAAAGAAAAAATTCACTTTTTCATAATTTTTTTTCACAAACTTTAGGTTTCTCACTGAAATTATTTGCAAACAACTTGTGCAATTATGGCATAAATGGTTGTAAACGCTTCTCTGGGATCCCCTTTGTTCATAAATAGCAGACATATATGGCTTTGGCATTGCTTTTTGGTAATTAGAAGGCCGCTAAATGCCTCTGCGCACCACACATGTATTATGCCCAGCAGTGAAGGGGTTAATTAGGGAGCATGTAGGGAGCTTCTAGGGTTAATTTTAGCTTTAGTGTAGTGTAGTAGACAACCCCAAGTATTGATCTAGGCCCATCTTGGTATATTTCATGCCACCATGTCACCGCCAAATGCGATCAAATAAAAAAAAATGTTAAATTTTTTTACAATTTTAGGTTTCTCACTGAAATTATTTACAAACAACTTGTGCAATTATGACATAAATGGTTGTAAATGCTTCTCTGGGATCCCCTTTGTTCAGAAATAGCAGACATATATGGCTTTTGTGTTGCTTTTTGGTAATTAGAAGGCTGCTAAATGCTGCTGCGCATCACACGTGTATTATGCCCAGCAGTGCAGGGGTTAATTAGATAGCTTGTAGGGAGCTTGCAGGGTTAATTTTAGCTTTAGTGTAGAGATCAGCCTCCCACCTGAAAGATCCCACCCCCTGATCCCTCCCAAACATCTCTCTTCCCTCCCCCACCCCACAATTGTCCCCGCCATCTTAAGTACTGGCAGAAACTCTGCCAGTACTAAAATAAAAGGCTTTTTTTTTTTTATGAATTTTTTTTAAAAAAAAAATATATGTTTAGCTGTGATGGACCCCCCCCCTTAGCCCCTAACCTCTCTGATCCCCCCCAAACAGCTCTATAACACTTGCCCACATCCTATTAGCTGCCATCTTGGGTACTGGCAGCTGTCTGCCAGTACCCAATTTGCCTCCAAAAAAATGTTTATTTTTATTTTTTTTCATGTAATTAAATGTTTTCTGTAGTGTAGCTGCCCCCCCTAATACCCTCCTCCCTCTCCCCCTCCCAGATCCTTTTGAAAATTATTTCCCCCCCTCCCTCTCCCTCTCTCCCCCCCTCCCTCTCCCTCTCTCCCATTCATAAATTCATTGGTGGCAGTGGCTGTTACGCGATCGCACGCGCGCTCCCTGCAGGCCCCCGCACGCTCCCGGCACCCGGCGTGCACATTGCACATTCAGGAACCGGATGCCGGGTAGCGATGGGCCGCCCACCCGCCTCCCTGAAGCTGCTCCCACCCACCAACGATCGGGCCCATCGCAACCGGTGCAGAGAGGGCCACAGAGTGGCTCTCTCTGCATCGGTTTGGGAAAAAAGGTATTGCAGTGATGCCTCAATGTTGAGGCATCACAGCAATACCTTGAAAGCGGCTGGAAGCGATCAGGATCGCTTCCAGCCGCTTTAAACCCTGATGTCGTACAGGGTACGTCGCTGGTCTTTAAAGACCAGGTTGTGTGCGACGTACCCTGTACGACATGTGTCGTTAAGGGGTTAATAAAACTTGCTGGCTTAGTACGCTATTTCAGTAATTCTCTGGGCTATGACTGAATAAGTTCTGTTCACAGACTGGACTTCCTCATTAGTGTGAACATGCATGTTTAAGTGAATCAAGTCTAAAACAGATTGTGTAATAAAATTGTATATTTCAAAATATCAATTTTCTTACATTAATTACTGCAAAAATCATATATATGCCAGGTCTCTGAATCAGAAGGAAATAAGAGTTTTCTACCTTATTTATTTTGTCCACTCTTCCTGTAGTTTAACTTTTATATTATTCTGCTGTCCCCAAAGAGAGACTTAAGTGCAAATGCAGAGGCACAACTGTAGTCTTATACCAAGTCCCAGATCCTTTAATACAGATTAATTTAGTGTGTGTAAAAGGCTCCCATAAGGCAACAGCCTTCCACCACACTCCCCCAGTGCTTGCTTATTTTATTTTTGCCAAAAAAAAAACAGAAAATAGGACAGAATCTTTATTATACAAGCAGGGACTTAAGGGACCTTGTCTCTTGTTTTACTGTAGTTACTGTAGTTCCTCGAGCAGTGCCATAGCTCATTTTAATAAAGGGATATAAGATATAAAATTAAAATAGAACAGTGGAGTTTGCTAACAAACTGAAAGTTTATAAATGTTTTAAAGTTGTATTTTTGAGGTAAATTTTTGCAGTGCAGTGGTGATGTATTTCCTGATGTAGCTGTGCAGGACTGGGTACTAGGAACTACAGGACCGACCAGGTAATTAAAGTAAACTTTTTGACTGGTCTGGTGTTACTTTGTCCTGCCTAACAGTGCGTTTAGTACCCAGTCCTGCACCGCTAAATCTACTCTACAGCAACCCCCCGCTCAGGCCCGCTATCAGTAAGATGACGAAATTATAAAATTATTTCCTAGTGATTCAAAACACCGCCAACAGAAGAGCAAACGGGAACACATGGTCAGTTTGCATTCACAGCATGCTTGCGATCCAACTACCAAACGCTGGGGGCCAAGGAAGAGATAAAAGCTACTTATGCACATTACTCTAACACGCAATGAGAATGACTATGTAAAGCAGCCGACCCCTAATACAGCTTCCTGTAACGTCACGTGAGCTACGCTTCAACCAATAGGATGAGAGTAGATTATTGCATCCAGTTCTGTAAACAGCCTGCACGCCGTGGGAGGAGTAAGGTGGTGCCGTTGCGCAAAGCAGTCTGCATGCCGTGGGGGAGGAGTAAGATGGTGCCGCAGCGCTGAACAGTTTGAGGCTCAGCATAACAACTAATCGATAAGGAACTAATCGATAATGAAAATCGTTGTCATCAATTTTTATTGATTTTATCGATTAGTTGTTTCAGCCCTAATAGAGAGAGAGAGAGACTTTTACCTCTACATTAAACTCAATGCACATAAACCTCATCAACCTACTTTGAAATTCTGCCTTGGCAGATAATATTTCCAAGAAAAGCTGTGCATAAATATCTATATTGTATATCCACTTTAAACACTATACAATCCATTGTGATTTCAACTGTCATTGTATAGAATTTATGTTTATTCATACATACTTTTTATGTGCTTTCATGAATCCTAAGCTCAAGGATTCTGGAGATAAAAATCACCAATGCAGCACAAGAAAAAAGGGTAACGTGGTCAGTTTCTTACTGATGGGGGGGTGGGACTGTTTCAGACTATTCATTAGTTAAAGGGACAGTCAACACCAGAATTTTTGTTGTTTTAAAAGATAGATAATCCCTTTATTACCCATTCCCCAGTTTTGCATAACCAGCACAGTTATAATAATACACTTTTTACCTCTGTGATTAACTTGTATCTAAACATCTTCTGACAGCCCCCTGATCACATGACATTTTATTTATTATCTTTTGACTTTCATTTTAGCCAATTAGTGCAGTGTCTGCCACAATCCACGGGCGTGCTCACAATGTTATCTATAGGGTTTACCTGAACTAGCTCTCCCCTGCTGTGAAAAGCAAATAAAAAAGCATGTGATTAGAGGCGGCCTTCAAGGGCTTAGAAATTATCATATGAGCCTTCCTAGGTCTAGCTTTCAACTAAGAATACCAAAAGAACAAAGCAAAATTGGTGATAAAAGTAAATTGGAAAGTTGTTTAAAATTACATGCCCTATTTGAAACATGAAAGTTTTTTTTTGGACTTGACTGTCCCTTTAAATCTTCAGTTCCACTGAAACTGACAGTGCCCCCCCCCCCCCCTGTTTTTATAGCAGTCAGACTAGTAAAGTAAAAGGATTAGTATAAAGGTGTCACTGTGCCTGTTTTCTGAACTTGCACTGAAGGGAGAGGGCCATAATCCCAGCAGCCTGAAACAAGGCAATTTGCACAAATCATAGGTTGTCCTTTTCGTGTTGAAAGCCCAACCCCCGCTGCAATAGTTGCTGCTTTGTTCCGCAGAGGAATTATTCAGCGTGAGAAGTTCATCTGTGGCTGTCCCTGACAGGCTTTACTGAAAGAAGTTCAGATGTGATTCCTGCACTTTTACCCAGCTAAAGTATGTCTAGCTATTAACCTGGTGCCAGGGCCCTTTTTTTATAGGCAGTGCTCTAGATGTCATCAACTATTATTGTGTGGGGTGGATTAGCTTTAAATCACAAGTAATTAAAGGGACACTGAACCCAATTTTTTTTCTTTTGTGATTCAGATAGAGCATGTGATTTTAAGCAACTTTTGAATTTACTCCTATTATCAAATTTTCTTCATTCTCTTGGTATCTTTATTTGAAATGCAAGAATGTAAGTTTAGATGCCGGACCATTTTTGGTGAATGCATCCACCAATAAACAAGTGCTGTCCAAGGTTCTGAACCCCAAAAACAGCTTAGATGCCTTCTTTTTAAAATAAAGATAGCAAGAGAAGGCTGAAAATTGATAATAGGGGTAAATTAGAAAGTTGCTTAAAATTGCATGCATCTGAATCGCGAAAGAAAAAAATTGGGTTCATTGTCCCTTTTTAAGACTTGATTTAAATCATGGCCTTTTTTTTTTAAGGTGTGTGTGTATATATATATATATATATATATATGTATATATATATATGTATATATATATATATATATATATATATATATATATATATATATATATATATATATATATATATATATATATATATATATTGAACAAGAAAGCATGTTATTCCTACAGACATAAGTTCAGTTTTGAGAACTGCAAAACCAAGAATATCTTCAAGATGGGGAAAAAATTAATTTACCAAAAAACAAACAAACATTATGGCTATGAATATACAGCCTCATGCTACATAATTAACAACTAATCCTTAGTTAAGGATTATAATGTATCTCAAATAGAAGCTTTCTTTAGCTTTTATTTATTTTCCACAATAAGCATTTTATTAAAAAAAAAAAAATAAGATTTAAATTGAAAAAAAACAAAACACTTTTTTTTTTTTTGCTTTAAATCATTGGTTTTTATTCACCCTTTTTTGGTGGGTTCTTTTATGTATGATTTTATGCTTTAAGTGCTGTCCTTGTGTGTATTGGACTATTATGCATTTTAAGTATCTGAGCTGACTCTGTAAATGACAACAAAATGTAATTTAAAGGGTTAATATAATGCCCTACTTTTTATTTTATTGTTTTAGCCCTTTTGAAATATATTAGCCTGGAATGGCTGCTAGCAAAATATGCACTTTCTTTATAATGATAGATTATAAGAAATCATCTGTGAATGCCCCATCTTTTCCATGTCGAAATAATCAAATATCTATACCTAATATTTGCCATCTGTGTCCAATGTTTTATGTCAGACATAGAGAAAGTCTTTGGTACTTCGGGTCTGTTATGCAGAACCAATTCATCATCAATGTGCTATCACTAATGGTTCACAATGTGAAAGTACATTATATATTTAATATCAAATGTACTGTATCATCACTTTTGTTATTAAAACTGGTTAACTATAACCTCTGATATAACGGTAATTTGTTGCAACTATTGCATGTAACGCACACACGTAACATAGATCTTTTGCGTAGCCATTTTAGATTCCGGCTTTTTTTTTTTTTTTTTTTTTTATTTTTTTTTTTTGAAAAAGCCGGAATCTAAAACGGTGAAACATGTTAAGGAAGGACTATTGATTCTTTCAACTCCTTACTTATTTTAAAGTTGCAAATAGATTTGACACTTACAATGATTTAATATCACTGCAATAATTGTACATTTGGTGGGGCAAATTTAGTATTATTGCCAAGACTATCTATTAAGAATGCCATAAGCAACTATTTAGAAGCTGAAAGCAGTATAATTGAGAGGATACAGGTTAAAGCACAGCGGTTACTAGGCGGCAATATTCAAACTTGAAACGTCGATGACCAACTGATAGAAATATCTGTAATAATTTACCATTTGATGAATCGTAATGTACGTGTTTTAAACCACTTGTATAACAAATACATTTACAAGCTAATAGATAAGTATTCTTAAAAGAGATTTGCACTGAATGTTTATAACAAACGCAGAAAAAATATCAGTGACCACGTAACATCCGATTTTATTTACGTGGGTTATATTTGAAACATCCATGATTAAAACTTATTTAAAGTGTATTAGATAATTCTAAGCACTAATCAAATCATGATAACTATAAACACTATTATTGCTCTATAAGGCGTTGTATTATTTACAAGAAAGATACATTTTTGCAACAAATAACGCTTATAGTAACACACTCGGTCTAAATGCTAATATAAGCCAACAAGTAAGGGTATCCTGAAAAACACGAGAGCAATTTATGCTCAGACTGAGATTGTGACATTTGTAACCACTCATAGAATTACTTCTAAACCAACAAAGAGATATTTAATTTATCTATTTTAGTGCAAATATATATATATATATATATATACATCCACACTGTTTTAACGAATAAGATAAAAACTATTAATTTAAAGGGGAATTATCGAATTTCCAATTATACCATCCAGATATAATTTTTTTTTAATAAATTCAATACGGTGGGATTAGTTGATAAGTGTGTAAATTTATATACACTTTCTCTTGTTAAGTGTATCCAGTCCACGGATCATCCATTACTTGTGGGATATTCTCCTTCCCAACAGGAAGTTCCAAGAGGATCACCCACAGCAGAGCTGCTATATAGCTCCTCCCCTCACTGCCATATCCAGTCATTCTCTTGCAACTCTCAACTAAGATGGAGGTCGTAAGAGGACTGTGGTGTTTTATACTTAGTTTATTTCTTCAATCAAAAGTTTGTTATTTTTAAATGGTACCGGAGTGTTTATCTCAGGCAGTATTTAGAAGAAGAATCTGCCTGCGTTTTCTATGATCTTAGCAGAAGTAATTAAGATCCTTTGCTGTTCTCACATATTCTGAGGAGTGAGGTAACTTCAGAGGCGGAATAGCGTGCAGGTTTTCCTGTAATAAGGTATGTGCAGTTAAAATATTTTTCTAGGGATGGAATTTGCTAGAAAATGCTGCTGATACCGAAGTAATGTAAGTAAAGCCTTAAATGCAGTGATAGCGACTGGTATCAGGCTTATTAATAGAGATACATACTCTTATAAAAGTGTATTTTAAAACGTTTGCTGGCATGTTTAATTGTTTTTTACATATGTTTGGTGATAAAACTTATTGGGGCCTAGTTTTTTCCACATGGCTGGCTTGAATTTTGCCTAGAAACAGTTCCCTGTGGCTTCCCGCTGTTGTAATATGAGTGGGAGGGGCCTATTTTAGCGTTTTTTTGCACAGCAAAAATTACAGACACAGACATCCAGCTTCTTCCTGCATGATCCAGGACTTCTCTGAAGGGCTCAAAAGGCTTCAAAAGTCATATTGAGGGAGGTAAAAAGCCACAGTAGAGCTGTGGCAGTTGTTGTTACTGTTTAAAAAACGTTTTTGTCATTTGTTATTCCGTTTTTGGTATTAAGGGGTTAATCATCCATTTGCAAGTGGGTGCAATGCTCTGCTAACTTATTACATACACTGTAAAAATTTCGTTAGTGTAACTGCATTTTTTCACTGTTATTTCAAAATTTGGGAAAATTTGTGTTTCTTAAAGGCGCAGTAACGTTTTTTATATTGCTTGTAAACTTGTTTTAAAGTGTTTACCAAGCTTGCTAGTCTCATTGCTAGTCTGTTTAAACATGTCTGACACAGAGGAACCTACTTGTTCATTATGTTTGAAAGCCATGGTGGAGCCCCATAGGAGAATGTGTACTAAATGTATTGATTTCACCTTAAACAGTAAAGATCAGTCTTTATCTATAAAAGAATTATCACCAGAGGGTTCTGTCGAGGGGGAAGTTATGCCGACTAACTCTCCCCACGTGTCAGACCCTTCGCCTCCCGCTCAGGGGACGCACGCTAATATGGCGCCAATTACATCAGGGACGCCCATAGCGATTACCTTGCAGGACATGGCTGCAATCATGAATAATACCCTGTCAGAGGTATTATCTAGATTGCCTGAATTAAGAGGCTCTGGGGTTAGGAGAGATACAGAGCGCGCAAATGCTGTTAGAGCCATGTCTGATTCTGCGTCACAGTATGCAGAACATGAGGACGGAGAGCTTCAGTCTGTGGGTGACATCTCTGACTCGGGGAAACCTGATTCAGAGATTTCTAATTTTAAATTTAAGCTTGAGAACCTCCGTGTATTGCTTGGGGAGGTTTTAGCTGCTCTGAATGACTGTAACACAGTTGCAATTCCAGAGAAATTGTGTAGGCTGGATAGATACTATGCGGTGCCGGTGTGTACTGACGTTTCTCCAACATTGGTGTGTCCGGTCCACGGCGTCATCCATTACTTGTGGGATATTCTCCTCCCCTACTGGGAAAGGCAAGGAGAGCATACAGCAAGAGCTGTCCATATAGCTCCCCCTCTGACTCCGCCCCCCAGTCATTCTCCTTGCCGCTCTGAACAAGTAGCATCTCCACGGGGATGGTGAGGAGTTTGTGGTGTTAGTTGTAGTTTTTTATTTCTTCTATCAAGAGTTTGTTATTTTAAAATAGTGCTGGCTTGTACTATTTACTCTACAACAGAAAAGTGATGAAGATTTCTGTTTAAGAGGGCTATGATTTTAGCACAAGTAACTAAAATCCATTACTGTTACCACGCAGGACTGTTGAAACCAGAGAACTTCAGTTGGGGGTAACAGTTTGCAGACTCATCTGCTTCAGGTATGACTAGTCTCCTTCTAACAACACAGGCTAATGCTAGATGACAGTCATTTTTCCCCTCAGGGAAAACGGTAAGCCATTTTTCTTTCACCTCAGCAAAAAAGATAACAGGCTTCCCCTTTTTGATTTTTATGCTGGTAGACACTGTTAGGGGCCAAATCGATTGGTTTTTATTACAATACCATGACATTTGAAATGTTTTATAAACTTATACACACTTGGGGACGTTTTTTATTGATCTGGCTTGTTTTAGACACCTAAATCTAGTCAGGAAGGCCCCTTCACTCTAGTATACTGAGGGAGGAGGCCTCATTTTGGAGCTTCAGCTGCACAGTTGATTTTAAGGCAGTGCATACAGTTTCATGTGAGAGGGTCCTGTGGCTCAGAAAGTGACCCCAGAAGGTTTTTTTCTGTGGATGGTTGACCCCTAAGGAAGGTAAAAAGCTACAGCAATGCTGTTGCAGGGATTGTGGTGTATAAAAACGGTTAAATCCAACAATTGGCTCCGGTTTGCTTGTTTTAATACTTTCTAAGCATTAAGTCACTGGGGTCCAAATTTCATAAAAATCGGATATTGCCTTCATAGTTTTTTGAACATTCAGAAATAAAGTGTGTCATTTTATTATTTAAAGAGACAGTAACGTTTTTGTTTAAAATCGTTTTTATTGCACTGTTTGTCTGCCTAAATCTGTTTAACATGTCTGTGCCATGTCTATGTTCTGTGTGTGTAGAGACAAATGTGGTTCCCCCTTTGAGTGTGTGTGATAATTGTGCCATAGCATCCAAACAAAATAAGGACAGCTCTGTTACATTTCATAATGTTGCCCAAGATGATTATCTAATGAAGGTAGTGGGGATAGTTCTACGTCCTCTCCTTCTGTGTCTACACCAGTTGTGCCCGCGCAGGCGACACCTAGCGCGCCAGTGCTTATTTCTATGCAACAATTAACAGCAGTAGTGGATAATTCTATAGCAAATCTTTTATCCAAACTGCCAGCATTTCAGAGAAAGCGTGATTGTTCAGTTTTAAATATAGATAAAAAGGATGAACAATCAGACGCTGACGATGCCTTATCTATTTTACCCTCACATCAATCGGAATTGGCTGTGAGGGAAGGGCTGTCTGAGGGTGAAATTTCAGACTCAGGAAAAATTTCTCCACAGGCAGAACCTGATATAGTAGCATTTAAGTTTAAGCTAGAACATCTCCGCGCTTTGCTTAAGGAGGTATTAGCTGCTCTGGATGACTGTGATTCTATGGTAGTAGATGTTCTAGTGGAGGTCCCAGTGCACGACGACGCTTTTCCAATACCCAGGAAGGTAGCGAACATAGTGGATAAGGAGTGGGAGAAGCCAGGTGTACCCTTTGCCCCACCTCCTATATTTAAGAAAAAGTTTCCCATAGTAGACCCTACACTAGCGAAGCGCACAACTATTGCTATAGAGGACAGCTGCGCTTTCAAAGATCCTATGGATAAAAAATTGGAAGGATTGCTTAAAAAGATTTTTGTTCAGCAAGGGTTCATCCTTCAACCAGCTACGTGTGTTATTACTGTCACTTCAGCGGCGTCCTTTTGGTTCGAGGAACTAGAAAGGTCGCTCCAGAAAGAGACTTCTTATGAAGAAGTCATGGACAGAATTCACGCATTAAAGTTAGCTAATTCCTTTATATTGGATGCCGCTTTTCAAATTGGCGGCGAAAAACTCAGGTTTTGCTATAGTAGCGCGGAGGGCGCTTTGGCTAAAATCCTGGTCGGCAGATGTGTCGTCCAAGACTAAGTTACTTAATATTCCTTTCAAGGGTAAGACCCTTTTCTCCAACATTGGTGTGTCCGGTCCACGGCGTCATCCTTACTTGTGGGAATATCTCTTCCCCAACAGGAAATGGCAAAGAGTCCCAGCAAAGCTGGCCATATAGTCCCTCCTAGGCTCCGCCCACCCCAGTCATTCTCTTTGCCGTTGCACAGGCAACATCTCCACGGAGATGGTTAAGAGTATGTGGTGTTTAGTTGTAGTTTTTTTATTCTACTATCAAGAGTTTGTTATTTTAAAATAGTGCTGGTATGTACTATTTACTCTGAAACAGAAAAAGATGAAGATTTCTGTTTGTGAGAGGAAGATGATTTTAGCAGACAGTAACTAAAATCGATTGCTGTTTCCACATAGGACTGTTGAGATGAAGTAACTTCAGTTGGGGGAAACAGCAGACTTTTCTGCTTAAGGTATGACTAGCCATATTTCTAACAAGACTGTGTAATGCTGGAAGGCTGTCATTTCCCCTCATGGGGACCGGTAAGCCATTTTCTTAGTCTCAAACAGAATAAAGGGCTTAATATGGGCTATAAAACTGGTAGACACTTTTATGGGCTAAATCGATTGCTTTATTTGGACATTTTATACATGTTTATGCTGATAATTCACACTTATAAACTTGGGGAACGTTTTTTAACGTCAGGCACTATGTTAGACACCTTTTCCAGTCAGGAAGGGCCTTCCCAGTTGTAGGCTGAGCCTCATTTTCGTGCCATTACTGCGCAGTTGTTTTTGAGAGCAAGACATGCAGATGCATGTGTGAGGACCTGAAAGTGGTTGGAAAAGTTCCTAGAAGGCGTCATTTGGTATCGTATTCCCCTCTGGGCTTGGTAAAGTCACAGCAAAGGCTGTAGCTGGGACTGTATAGGGGTTAAATCTGTAACCGGTTCCGGTTTCGTTATTTTAAGGGTAAAAGCTCTGAAAATTGGTGTGCAATACTTTTAATGCTTTAAGACACTGTGGTGAAATTTTGGTAAATTTTGAACAATTCTTTCATATTTTTTCACATATTCAGTAATAAAGTGTGCTCTGTTTAAAAATTTAAAGAGACAGTAACGGTTTTGTTTTAAAACGGTTTTTGTGCTTTATTGACAAGTTTAAGCCTGTTTAACATGTCTGTGCCTTCAGATAAGCTATGTTCTTTATGTATGAAAGCCAATGTGTCTCCCTCTTCAAAATTGTGTGATAATTGTGCCATAGCGTCCAAACAAAGTAAGGACAGTACTGCCACAGTTAGTAAAGTTGCCCAAGATGATTCATCAGATGAAGGGAGTAGACATAGTTCTACATCATCTCCTTCTGTGTCTACTCCAGTTTTGCCCACGCAGGAGGCCCCTAGTACTTCTAGCGCGCCAATGCTTATTACCATGCAACAATTGACGGCTGTAATGGATAACTCCATAGCTAATATTTTATCCAAAATGCCTGCATATCAGAGAAAGCGCGATTGCTCTGTTTTAAACACTGAAGAGCAGGAGGGCGCTGATGATAATGGTTCTGTCATACCCTCACACCAATCTGAAGGGGCCATGAGGGAGGTTTTGTCAGATGGGGAAATTTCAGATTCAGAAAATTTTTCTCAACAGGCTGAACCTGATGTTGTGACATTTAAATTTAAATTAGAACATCTCCGCGCACTGCTTAAGGAGGTGTTATCTACTCTGGATGATTGTGACAACTTGGTCATTCCAGAAAAATTATGCAAGATGGACAAGTTCCTAGAGTTTCCGGTGCACCCCGACGCTTTTCCTATACCCAAGCGGGTGGCGGCCATAGTGAATAAGGAGTGGGAGAAGCCCGGCATACCTTTTGTTCCCCCTCCTATATTTAAGAAATTATTTCCTATGGTCGACCCAAGAAAGGACTTATGGCAGACAGTCCATAAGGTCGAGGGGGCAGTTTCTACTTTAAACAAGCGCACTACTATTCCTATTGAGGATAACAAAAGAAGCAGCCGTGATGATAATCACTGAGCTTCTATAAGAGGCGCTAGAGTTAAACATACATGTAAACAATATGATATATAATATACACTGTATGTACAAAATGAAAACAATGCAAATTGGTACAGTACAAATAAAATAAGTAAATGAAAAAATAAACAAAATTAAAAGAAAAGTTGGACAAGCCAAAACTGTTAAGTCCAATGTGTATCCTCGGACGTCCCAAAGGTAGATAGGCCGCTCTCTGTCGTCACCCAAGGGGATGATGTACTTCTATGATATTAAGACAAAAAACAAAAACAGAGGCGCCACATGTGTAGGTCAAAAAAGATAAATTGAATCCAAACAGCAACAGAATAAGGGTACTCACAAAATGAGCGGCACTCTATTGTGCCAACAGGAGCAGGCTGGTTTTCTACAGCAAACCAGCTGGCTGTGTGTAAGATCCCCACCGAAGATGTGCAGTATTAGGGTTGTGCTGCCTGCAGGGCTTCTGGATAGGATCCAATAGTATTCCTTCCCTTCAGCTGAAACTGTAGGTGGAGTGGAGAGATGGGCTGAGATGCCCTAAGGTTACTGATGTGGAGACAAACACACCAACGCCAGACTGATGTAAAAGTTAAAATTAGTATTTTATTATACAGAATAAAAATACCAAAAGTATAACAATATACAGCTGGGTTGTGTGAATATAAATCTCCTAATAAGAGTAAAGTAGCTACGCGTTTCTCGGGAGACCCCGTTTCCTCAGGCTGGTATACTCTCTGTGTATAAAATCACCCTTTAAATAGGGCTCAGTAACCTCATGAACATTCGTCCCTCCCCTTCCTTCCCAAACGATATCCAATCACATCCTCCCTTTCCTACTACACCCAATTGCTGTTGTAACTAAGATTAAATTTATAATGATCAATGTCTGTTAATAATTTCTAATAATAAAAGTAACCAAGTTTATCCTGTTGTGATGATAATGTGTTGAAGTGTGAACTCTAATCTAAGTTAATAGGTCTCCATCATGACTTAATGTGCAACGCCGTGTATAGCCATATAAGTAAACAAACAAAGCATGTGTTTCGTAATCGGCCAATAGTATGCCTCCATTTGGTGGGTTTGTGTATGAGTTATCAGGCGTTCAAGTTAGTATGCGATGCTCTTCGCTAAGGGAAAACCGGAAGTGACAATAGGTCACATGATTCCAGTTGTCCGCAACTACAAGTGTAAACAAACTAGTGACGTATGCTCGCCTGACCGCCAGAGACCATGCGTATTCGGCTCAGCGCGATCAGTCAAGACAGAGAAACAAAAAAACTCCATGGTAACCACCATTGGCTGTTAGTAACCTAAGGAGTATAAGTAGAAATGACACTATGTGAGTAGTTATCTACTTAAATAGAAGTGCGATGTGGCGTGAAATACTTAATCGCAAAAACTAGCCATATACTATTGTTGCGATGTATAGTGGGGTGAATATAATATATGTTTGATATATTGTGCGCTCCGGGATTATACACATATTTATTCCTAAAAATATATGAATGAAATTAGCTATAATGGGAATATGTATATGTGTATGTAACCACAACTAAATGTGTGAATAAATATACATAGTTGTATGCTATCCTAGAGCGGGACAAACAATTATATTTGTTAATAGGTGAATAACTAATAAAGTTAAAAATATATGTGTTTTATGAATGTGTTATGATCTCTAGTGTACAATTGATGTATAAAGTGAGTAGAAATGAATTATAGTGAGTGTGCCTTAAATTAGTGCAGGATATGTGATTGGAGACAAGGTCAATAATAAAATATAAATGATATATCGTAATACCAACAGCAACCGAAGTGAGGAAAGTCTAGACAGTGGATAAACATGATTCCATAGAAATATTAATATATACACATAATACTTGAGCATAAACTTAATTGGAATCACAATTGATTCTACAAAAAGAAATATGATGTTTTAAAATTAATCCAAATAACAGATATACATAAATATACATGATTATAAAAAAGTAATATAAACCTCATATTTTTGGTAAAATGAATCCCATGTGACCCTATCCTATAAATCCTGATATGTATTTACAAAAAAGCTGCAGAGTCAATGAATTTGTTGAGACCTGTGGGGAATAGACTATTGAATTTATATATCCAATAGGTTTCTCTTTGTCTCAATTTTGAGAACCTATTGTACAGATTGCTTTGTGGAATCCCTTCTAATGGAGTAATTTTGAAGGAACATTTCCCTGGGATATATTTATCACAAATATGTCTTGAAACACTATGTTTTGGAGATTTAGATTTTATGTTTCTCAGGTGTTCACTCCAACGGGTTCTGATTTTCCTACAGGTCCTGCCTATGTATTGCATCCCACATGCGCAAGACAGTACATAGATTACGTAGATGGAGTCACATGATAGTCGGCTTTTAATGGGTACCCTTTCCCCTGTATTATGGGATACTATATTATCACATCCGTGTGTTATATGTTTACACATGTAACATAGTTTTTTACCACATCTAAAGGTTCCTATCTTATTAAAGGTATGGTTATTATGGAACCTGTTCCCCGATCTAACAGTGTTGACCGGTTTCCTTTTTGACATTACCTGTAGAAAACCAGCCTGCTCCTGTTGGCACAATAGAGTGCCGCTCATTTTGTGAGTACCCTTATTCTGTTGCTGTTTGGATTCAATTTATCTTTTTTGACCTACACATGTGGCGCCTCTGTTTTTGTTTTTTGTCTTAATATCATAGAAGTACATCATCCCCTTGGGTGACGACAGAGAGCGGCCTATCTACCTTTGGGATGTCCGAGGATACACGTTGGACTTAACAGTTTTGGCTTGTCCAACTTTTCTTTTAATTTTGTTTATTTTTTCATTTACTTATTTTATTTGTACTGTACCAATTTGCATTGTTTTCATTTTGTACATACAGTGTATATTATATATCATATTGTTTACATGTATGTTTAACTCTAGCGCCTCTTATAGAAGCTCAGTGATTATCATCACGGCTGCTTCTTTTGTTATAGTACACCTGTTTTTGGTTTGATAAGAGAGCTGCTGATTCCCAGTTGCTACCACCATGTTATCCTCCTCTGAAAGAGCATTAAGGAGACAAAGCACCGCACAGGGTGATAGCAACTCAGGGATTATTGTAGATCCTGCTACCAATGCAAGTATAGAGAACTTATTCACTAAACTGGAAGATTTACTCAAAAATGAAAACAGGCATTGGTGGGATCTAGATTGTCTTAAAAAATATAAAGAAAAGAAACAGATCCCTCGGGGTTTACATATTTTCTAAAATTGCTCTTTTAAAAATAACCCTGAACTTTTAACTAAGTGGTATAACATTTTAGATGAATGTTCTTTTAATCTAATTGATTTGCTCATATCCCATAGACAACAACTAGTTGATGAGGTTGGTTTAGAAATAGATACCATTCAGAAAGAACTAGAAGGGTTTAAAGAACATCCGGAATATCATAAACTCAACACCCAAACTATCAAATCAGTTGATGAGTACCTGACAGAAATTATCACTAACAAAAATCACAAATTAAAGAGAGACGAGGAAGATTACAGTAAAGGTAATGTTTACACTTTCAATAGAACCAAACCCAACAAAACAAATGATTGGACTGTAGTTCAACACCACAAAAATAAAAATAAGAACAATTACAACTACAAGCCATCCTCTTATACTGATAGAGATAATTTGCATAACACCAATCGTTCTAATTTTTATCATCATGATCATCAGTACCCACATGAGAATCAGAATAGGGGTCTCAGTGAAAATTCCCAAATAGGAGGTTATCATTTTAAATCGACCCATTCAGATAGAGACTATAGAGGAACATCAGGAACATCATAATCCTAATTACATTCCTATTCATAATAGATTCCAGGCTCTCACCCCTGGACAGGATGGTGTATTTGATCATCCTGGAGGGGAAAGACCCTCCACATCTACATCCAGAGTTATCAATACTCCATCCACATCTACTGGGGTTTTTTTAGAGAACCCCAATTTAGCACCCCTATGGAGGAGACCAACCCCCCCCCCCCCACAAATCAAAAGAAAAGACCTTAACCAAACGGGGAAGGAGAGGGAGAGGGAAAACCAACCAAAAAGAAAAACTCCAAAAACTAAGAAAGGGCATATTTAATCTCTCATCCCACACACTCACCGATGACTAAGTGAGAGTCTTGGGAAGGGGCCTTTCATATTGCCCTCCGAACCCCCATAATATATTTGAGCTTTTTGTTGATCTCAATAAGTACACTCGCAAACTGTCTCTGCAGAGATATTTTGCAATTAAAGCCTTGAGGAAGCAAAATACGGAAGGCTCACTTATATTACTTGATTCAGATCAAACAAGGGATCCTTCAACTGTTCTTTTTTATGATTCCAATTTATTAATGGAGGAATTTTTTGAGGGGATAATACATACCTCTCTGGCACCTCCTTCCACTTTCAATCCTCCTAAGGAGGAAGTTTCATATGTCGATCTTTACCAACAATTAGTTTTGGAAGACCTTGAATCCATGCCGAAAAGAATTATGGGAAAAAAGAAGACTTGGCCTAATGAAGCCAGGGCTCTTAGAAGTCTGATGGATGACCAAAATTTGGTCATCCGGCAGGCTGACAAGGGAGGTGGTATAGTTCTACAAAATTACTCTGATTATGTCAAAAAAGCTTGCCGCATTTTGGATGATACTGATTACTATATAAAACTATCATATGATCCCACTAAAGAATATATGATAACTCTAAATGCCCTATTGGAATTAGGCACTACATCTAAGATCCTAACAAAAAAAGAAAAAAGATATCTTACCCCGGACCACCCTAGTATACCATACTATTACCATCTCCCCAAATTACACAAAAATGAAAAAGTGCCACCAGGTAGGCCGATTATAGCAGGCATTAATAGCATTACCGACAAATTGTCGGAATACATTGATATCTACCTCCAGAGGTATGTTATTAATTTACCATCTTATATTAAGGATACCAAAGACCTGCTAAATAAACTCTCCCTTATTGAATTGGATAAAAGTAAGAACTACCTATGGCTGTCTTGTGATGTTGGATCACTTTATTCAAATATATCGCATGATTTGGGCGCTTTTACCACAAAGATATATTTGGATAGAGATCTATATATGCCCAATGTCCAAAAGGATAATATAATTTCACTTATTAATTTCATTTTGAAACATAATTATTTTCAGTTTCTGGACACTTTTTATTTACAGATCAAGGGAACGGCCATGGGCACCAGATTTGCCCCTAGTTTTGCGAACCTATTTATGGGGTATTTTGAAGATCGCTATATATACCATTCGCAATGGAGGGGCAATCTGGTGTTCTATGGCCGCTATATAGATGATCTGATTTTTATTTTTGATGGCACTGAGTCAAATGCTTTGGGGTTTGTGTCACACTTAAATGAAAATGACATGGGTATATAGGGTTCACTCACAATCTACAAAAAAACAGTATAGAGTTTTTGGATGTAGTTCTTGCCTGGGACCAGGAAGATAGTATATCCACTTCTACTTTTTTTTAAAAAGTAGATTGCAACAATTTCTTGCATTTTTCTAGCAACCACCTGACGAGGTGGAAAACTAATATTCCATTTAGTCAGTTCTGCAGATTACGTAGGAATTGTAGTTCAATAGAGCAATATAATCAGCAATCTACCATCCTTAAACGCAGGTTCTTAGAAAAGGGATACCCTTCTGAACGTATCATTAGGGGTTATGAGAGAGCGAGGGATCTCAATAGAGATCAGCTATTATCATCTATATCATCCAAGGAGAGTGATAAGGAGGGATTTACAAATAAGCAACCTCTATTTGTGACCCAATATAACTCTAATCACAGAAGTATTAATAAGATACTGAAAAAACATTGGCCTATCCTTCTAAAGGATCCTATTTTGAAAAAAACCCTCCCATCTCAACCCAAATTAGTCTTCAAAAGAGCACCAACTTACAAACAGAAATTGGCCCCTAGTAAGGTGGTAATGTCAAAAAGGAAACCGGTCAACACTGTTAGATCGGGGAACATGTTCCATAATAACCATACCTTTTAATAAGATAGGAACCTTTAGATGTGGTAAAAAACTATGTTACATGTGTAAACATATAACACACGGATGTGATAATATAGTATCCCATAATACAGGGGAAAGGGTACCCATTAAAAGCCGACTATCATGTGACTCCATCTACGTAATCTATGTACTGTCTTGCGCATGTGGGATGAAATACATAGGCAGGACCTGTAGGAAAATCAGAACCCGTTGGAGTGAACACCTGAGAAACATAAAATCTAAATCTCCAAAACATAGTGTTTCAAGACATATTTGTGATAAATATATCCCAGGGAAATGTTCCTTCAAAATTACTCCATTAGAAGGGATTCCACAAAGCAATCTGTACAATAGGTTCTCAAAATTGAGAC
>NW_026511720.1:0-24997 GCF_027579735.1 Bombina bombina
ACATATATATATATATATATATATATATATATATATATATATATATATATATACACACACACACACATATATATATATATATATATACACATACACACACATATATATATATACACACACACACATATATATATATACACACACATATATATATATATATACACACACACACATATATATATATATATATATATATATATATATATATATATATATATATACACACACACACATATATATATATATATATATATATATATATATATATATATATATATACACAGAGATACATATACAGGGAGTGCAGAATTATTAGGCAAAACAGAATTTATGCTTACCTGATAAATTACTTTCTCCAACGGTGTGTCCGGTCCACGGCGTCATCCTTACTTGTGGGATATCTCTTCCCCAACAGGAAATGGCAAAGAGTCCCAGCAAAGCTGGCCATATAGTCCCTCCTAGGCTCCGCCCACCCCAGTCATTCAACCGACGGACAGGAGGAAATATATATAGGAGAAACCATATGGTACCATGGTGACTGTAGAGAAAATAATTCATCAGACCTGATTAAAAAACCAGGGCGGGCCGTGGACCGGACACACCGTTTGAGAAAGTAATTTATCAGGTAAGCATAAATTCTGTTTTCTCCAACATTGGTGTGTCCGGTCCACGGCGTCATCCTTACTTGTGGGAACCAATACCAAAGCTTTAGGACACGGATGAAGGGAGGGAGCAAATCAGGTTACCTAAACGGAAGGCACCACAGCTTGCAAAACCTTTCTCCCAAAAATAGCCTCCGAAGAAGCAAAAGTATCAAATTTGTAAAATTTGGCAAAAGTGTGCAGTGAAGACCAAGTCGCTGCCTTACATATCTGGTCAACAGGAGCCTCGTTCTTGAAGGCCCATGTGGAAGCCACAGCCCTAGTGGAGTGAGCTGTGATTCTTTCAGGAGGCTGCCGTCCGGCAGTCTCATAAGCCAATCGGATGATGCTTTTAAGCCAAAAGGAAAAAGAGAGGTAGAAGTCGCTTTTTGACCTCTCCTTTTACCAGAATAAACAACAAACAAGGAAGAAGTTTGTCTGAAATCTTTTGTAGCCTCTAAATAGAATTTTAGAGCACGGACTACGTTCAAATTGTGTAACAAACGTTCCTTCTTTGAAACTGGATTCGGACATAAAGAAGGTACAACTATCTCCTGGTTAATATTTTTTGTTAGAAACAACCTTAGGAAGAAAACCAGGCTTAGTACGCAAAACCACCTTATCTGCATGGAACACCAGATAGGGCGGAGAACACTGCAGAGCAGATAACTCTGAAACTCTTCTAGCAGAAGAAATTGCAACCAAAAAACAAAACTTTCCAAGATTGAACCTTTACATTCCATAGATATTAAGTTACTAACGGAACCCCTTGAAGAACTGAAAGAACTAGATTTAGACTAGATTTAGACTCCAGGGAGGAGTCAAAGGTCTGTAAACAGGCTTGATCCTAACCAGAGCCTGAACAAATGCTTGAACATCTGGCACAGCTGCCAGTCTTTTGTGTAATAAGACAGATAAAGCAGAGATCTGTCCCTTTAGAGAACTTGCAGATAATCCTTTCTCCAAACCTTCTTGTAGAAAGGAGAGAATCTTAGGAATTTTTATCTTATTCCATGGGAATCCTTTGGATTCACACCAACAGATATATATTTTCCATATTTTATGGTAAATCTTTCTAGTTACCGGTTTTCTGGCCTGAACCAGAGTATCTATCACAGAATCTGAAAACCCACGCTTCGATAGAATCAAGCGTTCAATCTCCAAGCCGTCAGCTGGAGGGAGACCAGATTTGGATGTTCGAATGGACCCTGAACAAGAAGGTCCTGTCTCAAAGGTAGCTTCCATGGTGGAACCAATGACATATTCACCAGGTCTGGATACCAAGTCCTGCATGGCCACGCAGGAGCTATCAAGATCACCGAGGCCCTCTCCTGATTGATCCTGGCTACCAGCCTGGGAATGAGAGGAAACGGTGGAAATACATAAGCTAGGTTGAAGGTCCAAGGTGCTACTAGTGCATCTACTAGAGTCGCCTTGGGATCCCTGGATCTGGACCCGTAGCAAGGAACCTTGAAGTTCTGACGAGACGCCATCAGATCCATGTCTGGAATGCCCCATAATTGGGTTATTTGGGCAAAGATCTCCGGGTGGAGTTCCCACTCGCCCGGATGGAATGTCTGACGACTCAGAAAATCCGCCTCCCAGTCTTCCACACCTGGGATGTGGATCGCAGACAGGTGGCAGGAGTGATCCTCCGCCCATTGAATTATTTTGGTCACTTCTTTCATCGCCAGGGAACTCCTTGTTCCCCCCTGATGATTGATATACGCAACGGTCGTCATGTTGTCTGATTGGAACCTTATGAATCTGGCCTTTGCTAGTTGAGGCCAAGCCCTGAGAGCATTGAATATCGCTCTCAGTTCCAGAATGTTTATCGGGAGAAGAGACTCTTCCCGAGACCATAGACCCTGAGCTTTCAGGGATTCCCAGACCGCGCCCCAGCCCACTAGACTGGCGTCGGTCGTGACAATGACCCACTCTGGTCTGCGGAAGCTCATTCCCTGGGTCAGATGGTCCAGGGTCAGCCACCAACGGAGTGAATCTCTGGTCTTCTGATCTACTTGAATCATTGGAGACAAGTCTGTATAATCCCCATTCCACTGTTTGAGCATGCACAGTTGTAATGGTCTTAGATGAATTCGTGCAAAAGGAACTATGTCCATTGCTGCAACCATCAACCCTACTACTTCCATGCACTGCGCTATGGAAAAACGAGGAACAGAATGAAGAGCTTGGCAAGAGCTTAGAAGTTTTGATTTTCTGACCTCTGTCAGAAAAATCCTCATTTCTAAGGAATCTATTATTGTTCCCAATAATAATTCTTGTCGACGGAGACAGAGAACTTTTTTCTATGTTCACCTTCCATCCGTGTGATCTGAGAAAGGCCAGAACGATGTCTGTATGAGCCTTTGCTTTTGACAGGGATGACGCTTGTATTAGAATGTCGTCCAAGTAAGGTACTACTGCAATGCCCCTCGGTCTTAGAACCGCTAGAAGGGACCCTAGCACCTTTGTGAAAATCCTTGGAGCAGTGGCTAACCCGAATGGGAGGGCCACAAACTGGTAATGCTTGTCCAGAAAAGCGAACCTTAGGAACTGATGATGTTCTTTGTGGATAGGAATATGTAGGTACGCATCCTTTAGATCCACGGTAGTCATAAATTGACTTTCCTGGATAGTGGGTAGAATCGTTCGAATGGTTTCCATCTTGAACGATGGTACCCTGAGAAATTTGTTTAGGATCTTCAAATCCAAAATTGGTCTGAAAGTTCCCTCTTTTTTGGGAACTACGAACAGATTGGAATAAAATCCCATTCCTTGTTCCTTTATTGGAACTGGGTGTATCACTCCCATCTTTAACAGGTCTTCTACACAATGTAAGAATGCCTGTCTCTTTATTTGGTTTGAGGATAAGTGAGACATGTGGAACCTTCCCCTTGGGGGTAGTTCCTTGAATTCCAGGAGATAACCTTGAGAAACTATTTCTAGCGCCCAGGGATCCTGAACATCTCTTGCCCAAGCCTGAGCAAAGAGAGAGAGTCTGCCCCCCACTAGATCCGGTCCCGGATCGGGGGCTACTCCTTCATGCTGTTTTGTTAGCAGCGGCAGGCTTCTTGGCCTGCTTACCCTTGTTCCAGCCTTGCATCGTTTTCCAGGCTGGTTTGGGTTGTGAGGCATTACCCTCTTGCTTAGAGGATGCAGAATTAGAGGCCGGTCCGTTCCTGAAATTGCGAAAGGAACGAAAATTAGACTTATTTTTAGCCTTGAAAGACCTATCTTGTGGAAGGGCGTGGCCCTTTCCCCCAGTGATGTCTGAAATAATATCTTTCAATTCTGGTCCAAATAGAGTTTTACCTTTGAAAGGGATGTTAAGCAATTTTGTCTTGGATGACACATCCCCTGACCAAGACTTTAGCCAAAGCGCTCTGCGCACCACGATAGCAAACCCTGAATTTTTCGCCGCTAATCTAGCTAATTGCAAAGCGGCATCTAAAATAAAAGAGTTAGCCAATTTAAGTGCGTGAACTCTGTCCATAACCTCCTCATATGGAGTCTCTCTACTGAGCGACTTTTCTAGTTCCTCGAACCAGAACCACGCTGCTGTAGTGACAGGAACAATGCACGAAATGGGTTGTAGAAGGTAACCTTGCTGTACAAAAATCTTTTTAAGCAGACCTTCCAATTTTTTATCCATAGGATCTTTGAAAGCACAACTATCTTCGATAGGAATAGTAGTGCGTTTGTTTAGAGTAGAAACTGCCCCCTCGACCTTAGGGACTGTCTGCCATAAGTCCTTTCTGGGGTCGACCATAGGAAATAATTTCTTAAATATAGGGGGGGAACAAAAGGTATGCCGGGCTTTTCCCACTCCTTATTTACTATGTCCGCCACCCGCTTGGGTATAGGAAAAGCGTTGGGGTGCACCGGAACCTCTAGGAACTTGTCCATCTTGCATAATTTCTCTGGAATGACCAAGTTGTCACAATCATCCAGAGTAGATAACACCTCCTTAAGCAGTGCGCGGAGATGTTCTAATTTAAATTTAAATGTCACAACATCAGGTTCAGCTTGTGGAGAAATTTTTCCTGAATCTGAAATTTCTCCATCTGACAAAACCTCCCTCATGGCCCCTTCAGATTGGTGTGAGGGTATGACAGAACAATTATCATCAGCGCCCTCCTGCTCTTCAGTGTTTAAAACAGAGCAATCGCGCTCTCTCTGATAAGTAGGCATTTTGGATAAAATATTTGCTATGGAGTTATCCATTACAGCCGTTAATTGTTGCATGGTAATAAGTATTGGCGCACTAGATGTACTAGGGGCCTCCTGCGTGGGCAAAACTGGTGTAGACACAGTAGGAGATGATGTAGTATCATGTTTACTCCCCTCATCTGAGGAATCATCTTGGGCAATTTCATTATCTGTGGCAGTACTGTCCTTACTTTGTTTGGACGCTATGGCACAATTATCACATAAATTTAAATGGGGAGACACATTGGCTTTCATACATATAGAACATAGCTTATCTGAAGGTACAGACATGTTAAACAGGCTTAAACTTGTCAACAAGGCACAAAAAACGTTTTAAAACAAAACCGTTACTGTCTCTTTAAATTTTAAACAGAAAACACTTTATTACTGAATATGTGAAAAAGTATGAAGGAATTGTTCAAAAATTACCAAAATTTCACCACAGTGTCTTAAAGCATTAATAGTATTGCACACCAAATTTCAGAGCTTTAACCCTTAAAATAACGGAACCGGAGCCGTTTATAAATTTAACCCCTATACAGTCCCAGCTATAGTCTTTGCTGAGACCCAACCAAGCCCAGAGGGGAATACGATACCAATTGACGCCTTCTAGAAGCTTTTCCAGCAATTTTTAGATCCTCACACATGCATCTGCATGCCCTGCTCTCAAAAAACAACTGCGCAGTAATGGCGCGAAAATGAGGCTCAGTCTACAACTAGGAAGGCTCCCTGACTGGAAAAGGTGTCTAACACAGTGCCTGCTGTTTAATAAACGTTCCCCAAGTTTATAAATGCAAATTGTCAGCATAAATATGAATAAAATGCCCAAATAAAGCAATCGATTTAGCCCATAAAAATGTCTACCAGTTTTTTAGCCCATAATAAGCCCTTTATTCTGTTTGTTTGACTAAGAAAATGGCTTACCGGTCCCCATGAGGGGAAATGACAGCCTTCCAGCATTACACAGTCTTTTTAGAAATATGGCTAGTCATACCTTAAGCAGAAAAGTCTGCTAACTGTTTCCCCCAACTGAAGTTACTTCATCTCAACAGTCATATGTGGAAACAGCAATCGATTTTAGTTACTGTCTGCTAAAATCATCTTCCTCTCACAAACAGAAATCTTCATCCTTTTCTGTTTCAGAGTAAATAGTACATACCAGCACTATTTTAAAATAACAAACACTTGATAGAAGAATAAAACTACATTTAAACACCAAAAAACTCTTAACCATCTCCGTGGAGATGTTGCCTGTGCAACGGCAAAGAGAATGACTGGGGTGGGCGGAGCCTAGGAGGGACTATATGGCCAGCTTTGCTGGGACTCTTTGCCATTTCCTGTTGGGGAAGAGATATCCCACAAGTAAGGATGACGCTGTGGACCGGACACACCAATGTTGGAGAAATGAGTATTTTTACCACATCATCCTCTTTATGCATGTTGTCTTACTCCAAGCTGTATAGGCTCAAAAGCCTACTACCAATTAAGCATATTAGGTGATGTGCATCTCTGTAATGAGAAGGGGTGTGGTCTAATGACATCAACACCCTATATCAGGTGTGCATAATTATTAGGCAACTTCCTTTCCTTTGGCAAAATGGGTCAAAAGAAGGACTTGACAGGCTCAGAAAAGTCAAAAATAGTGAGATATCTTGCAGAGGGATGCAGCACTCTTAAAATTGCAAAGCTTCTGAAGCGTGATCATCGAACAATCAAGCGTTTCATTCAAAATAGTCAACAGGGTCGCAAGAAGCGTGTGGAAAAACCAAGGCGCAAAATAACTGCCCATGAACTGAGAAAAGTCAAGCGTGCAGCTGCCAAGATGCCACCAGTTTGGCCATATTTCAGAGCTGCAACATCACTGGAGTGCCCAAAAGCACAAGGTGTGCAATACTCAGAGACATGGCCAAGGTAAGAAAGGCTGAAAGACGACCACCACTGAACAAGACACACAAGCTGAAACGTCAAGACTGGGCCAAGAAATATCTCAAGACTGATTTTTCTAAGGTTTTATGGACTGATGAAATGAGAGTGAGTCTTGATGGGCCAGATGGATGGGCCCGTGGCTGGATTGGTAAAGGGCAGAGAGCTCCAGTCCGACTCAGACGCCAGCAAGGTGGTGATGGAGTACTGGTTTGGGCTGGTATCATCAAAGATGAGCTTGTGGGGCCTTTTCGGGTTGAGGATGGAGTCAAGCTCAACTCCCAGTCCTACTGCCAGTTTCTGGAAGACACCTTCTTCAAGCAGTGGTACAGGAAGAAGTCTGCATCCTTCAAGAAAAACATGATTTTCATGCAGGACAATGCTCCATCACACGCGTCCAAGTACTCCACAGCGTGGCTGGCAAGAAAGGGTATAAAAGAAGAAAATCTAATGACATGGCCTCCTTGTTCACCTGATCTGAACCCCATTGAGAACCTGTGGTCCATCATCAAATGTGAGATTTACAAGGAGGGAAAACAGTACACCTCTCTGAACAGTGTCTGGGAGGCTGTGGTTGCTGCTGCACGCAATGTTGATGGTGAACAGATCAAAACACTGACAGAATCCATGGATGGCAGGCTTTTGAGTGTCCTTGCAAAGAAAGGTGGCTATATTGGTCACTGATTTGTTTTTGTTTTGTTTTTGAATGCAGAAATGTATATTTGTGAATGTTGAGATGTTATATTGGTTTCACTGGTAAAAATAAATAATTGAAATGGGTATATATTTGTTTTTTGTTAAGTTGCCTAATAATTATGCACAGTAATAGTCACCTGCACACACAGATATCCCCCTAAAATAGCTATAACTAAAAACAAACTAAAAACTACTTCCAAAACTATTCAGCTTTGATATTAACGAGTTTTTTTGGGTTCATTGAGAACATGGTTGCTGTTCAATAATAAAATTAATCCTCAAAAATACAACTTGCCTAATAATTCTGCACTCCCTGTATGTATATATATATATATATATATATATATATATATATATATATATATATATATATATATATATATATATATATATATATATATATATATATATATTTATTTAACCCCTTAAGGACCAGCGACGTACCCTGTATGTCGCTGGCCTTTTTTTGGGACGTGATTGTTTTATAGCGCGGTCTTGCCACCAGTGTTGAGACTGCTCTATTCCACAAAGCCTGCTGGAGGGAGGGCATTAATAGCGTGTTCTTGCTAGACTTGTGCTATTATGTCCTGAAAAAACCCTTAACGACCAGTGACATATAGGGTACATTGTGGTCATTAAGGGGATATATATATATATATATACACACACACATGTATATATATATATATATATATATATATATATTTTTTTTTTACACTAGCATAAATATTAGGGTTTCCCATTTTGTTAGCGGTATCGACAAAATCTGCCAGACATAACCACTAGTGTTGGTGACTAATTTTGTAAACTGTATAATTTTGTGATTTACTAAATTACATCTATATATTCATCATCATCATCATCATCTATTTATTTTGATACAGTGCTTAAAAACATAATTTATGCTTACCTGATAAATTCCTTTCTTCTGTAGTGTGATCAGTCCACGGGTCATCATTACTTCTGGGATATTACTCCTCCCCAACAGGAAGTGCAAGAGGATTCACCCAGCAGAGCTGCATATAGCTCCTCCCCTCTACGTCACTCCCAGTCATTCGACCAAGGACCAACGAGAAAGGAAAAGCCAAGGGTGAAGTGGTGACTGGAGTATAAATTAAAAAATATTTACCTGCCTTAAAAACAGGGCGGGCCGTGGACTGATCACACTACAGAAGAAAGGAATTTATCAGGTAAGCATAAATTATGTTTTCTTCTGTTAAGTGTGATCAGTCCACGGGTCATCATTACTTCTGGGATACCAATACCAAAGCAAAAGTACACGGATGACGGGAGGGATAGGCAGGCTCTTTATACAGAAGGAACCACTGCCTGAAGAACCTTTCTCCCAAAAATAGCCTCCGATGAAGCAAAAGTGTCAAATTTGTAAAATTTGGAAAAAGTATGAAGCGAAGACCAAGTTGCAGCCTTGCAAATCTGTTCAACAGAGGCCTCATTCTTGAAGGCCCAAGTGGAAGCCACAGCTCTAGTAGAATGAGCTGTAATTCTTTCAGGAGGCTGCTGTCCAGCAGTCTCATAAGCTAAACGAATTATGCTACGAAGCCAAAAAGAAAGAGAGGTAGCGGAAGCTTTTTGACCTCTCCTCTGCCCAGAGTAAATGACAAACAGAGAAGACGTTTGTCGAAATTCCTTAGTTGCCTGTAAGTAAAATTTTAGAGCACGGACTACATCCAGGTTGTGCAGTAGACGTTCCTTCTTTGAAGAAGGATTTGGGCATAAAGAAGGAACAACAATCTCTTGATTGATATTCCTGTTAGTAACTACCTTAGGTAAGAACCCAGGTTTAGTACGTAGGACTACCTTATCCGAATGAAAAATCAAATAAGGAGAATCACAATGTAAGGCTGATAATTCAGAGACTCTTCGAGCCGAGGAAATAGCCATTAAAAATAGAACTTTCCAAGATAACAACTTTATATCAATGGAATGAAGGGGTTCAAACGGAACGCCCTGTAAAACATTAAGAACAAGGTTTAAACTCCATGGCTTAATTCTGGCCAAAGCCTGACAAAAAGCCTGGACGTCAGGAACTTCTGACAGACGTTTGTGTAACAGAATGGACAGAGCTGAGATCTGTCCCTTTAATGAACTAGCAGATAAACCCTTTTCTAAACCTTCTTGTAGAAAAGACAATATCCTAGGAATCCTAACCTTACTCCAAGAGTAACCTTTGGATTCACACCAATATAGGTATTTACGCCATATCTTATGGTAAATCTTTCTGGTAACAGGTTTCCTAGCCTGTATTAAGGTATCAATAACTGACTCAGAAAATCCACGTCTTGATAAAATCAAGCGTTCAATTTCCAAGCAGTCAGCTTCAGAGAAGTTAGATTTTGATGTTTGAAGGGACCCTGTATCAGAAGGTCCTGTTTCAGAGGTAGAGACCAAGGTGGACAGGATGACATGTCCACCAGGTCTGCATACCAAGTCCTGCGTGGCCACGCAGGTGCTATTAGAATCACTGATGCTCTCTCTTGTTTGATTCTGGCAATCAATCGAGGAAGCAACGGGAAGGGTGGAAACACGTAAGCCATCCTGAAGTCCCAAGGTGCTGTCAGAGCATCTATCAGGACTGCTCCTGGATCCCTGGATCTGGACCCGTAACGAGGAAGCTTGGCGTTCTGTCGAGACGCCATGAGATCTATCTCTGGTTTGCCCCAACGTCGAAGTATTTGGGCAAAGACCTCCGGATGAAGTTCCCACTCCCCCGGATGAAAAGTCTGACGACTTAAGAAATCCGCCTCCCAGTTCTCCACTCCCGGGATGTGGATTGCTGACAGGTGGCAAGAGTGAGACTCTGCCCAGCAAATTATCTTTGATACTTCCATCATAGCTAGGGAGCTTCTTGTCCCTCCCTGATGGTTGATGTAAGCTACAGTCGTGATGTTGTCCGACTGAAACCTGATGAACCCCCGAGTTGTCAACTGGGGCCAAGCCAGGAGGGCATTGAGAACTGCTCTCAATTCCAGAATGTTTATTGGCAGGAGACTCTCCTCCTGACTCCATTGTCCCTGAGCCTTCAGAGAATTCCAGACGGCACCCCAACCTAGAAGGCTGGCGTCTGTTGTTACAATTGTCCAGTCTGGTCTGCTGAATGGCATCCCCCTGGACAGATGTGGCCGAGAAAGCCACCATAGAAGAGAATTTCTGGTCTCTTGATCCAGATTCAGAGAAGGGGATACGTCTGAGTAATCCCCATTCCACTGACTTAGCATGCACAGTTGCAGTGGTCTGAGGTGTAAGCGTGCAAAGGGTACTATGTCCATTGCCGCTACCATTAAGCCGATTACCTCCATGCATTGAGCCACTGACGGGTGTTGAATGGAATGAAGGGTGCGGCAAGCACTTTGAAGTCTTGTTAGCCTGTCCTCTGTCAGGTAAATCTTCATTTCTACAGAATCTATAAGAGTCCCCAGGAAGGGAACTCTTGTGAGTGGAACGAGTGAACTTTTCTTTTCGTTCACCTTCCATCCATGTGACCTTAGAAATGCCAGCACTAACTCTGTATGAGACTTGGCAGTTTGAAAGCTTGAAGCTTGTATCAGAATGTCGTCTAGGTATGGAGCTACCGAGATTCCCCGCGGTCTTAGTACCGCCAGAAGAGCACCCAGAACCTTTGTGAAGATTCTTGGAGCTGTAGCCAATCCGAATGGAAGAGCCACAAACTGGTAATGCCTGTCTAGGAAGGCAAACCTTAGGTACCGATAATGATCTTTGTGAATCGGTATGTGAAGGTAAGCATCTTTTAAATCTACAGTGGTCATGTATTGACCCTCTTGGATCATAGGTAAAATTGTCCGAATAGTCTCCATCTTGAACGATGGAACTCTTAGGAATTTGTTTAGGATCTTTAAGTCCAGGATTGGTCTGAAAGTTCCCTCTTTTTTGGGAACCACAAACAGATTTGAGTAAAACCCCTGTCCCTGTTCCGATCGTGGAACTGGATGGATTACTCCCATTAACAAGAGCTCTTGTACGCAGCGTAGAAACGCCTCTTTCTTTGTCTGGATTGTTGACAATCTTGACAGATGAAATCTCTCTCTTGGAGGAGAGTATTTGAAGTCCAGAAGGTATCCCTGAGATATTATCTCTAGAGCCCAGGGATCCTGAACATCTCTTGCCCAAGCCTGGGCGAAGAGAGAAAGTCTGCCCCCCACTAGATCCGATCCCGGATCGGGGGCCCTCAATTCATGCTGTTTTAGGGGCAGCAGCAGGTTTCCTAGTCTGCTTGCCCTTGTTCCAGGACTGGTTAGGTTTCCAGCCTTGTCTGTAGCGAGCAACAGCTCCTTCCTGTTTTGGTGCAGAGGAAGTTGATGCTGCTCCTGCTTTGAAATTACGAAAGGAACGAAAATTAGACTGTCTAGTCTTGGCTTTGTCCTGAGGCAGGGCATGGCCTTTACCTCCTGTAATGTCAGCGATAATCTCTTTCAACCCGGGCCCGAATAAGGTCTGCCCTTTGAAAGGTATATTAAGCAATTTAGACTTAGAAGTAACATCAGCTGACCAGGATTTTAGCCACAGCGCCCTGCGTGCCTGAATGGCGAATCCTGAATTCTTCGCCGTAAGTTTAGTAAGATGTACTACGGCCTCCGAAATGAATGAATTAGCTAGTTTAAGGACTCTAAGCCTGTCCGTAATGTCGTCCAGAGTAGCTGAACCAATGTTCTCTTCCAGAGACTCAATCCAGAATGCCGCTGCAGCCGTGATCGGCGCAATGCATGCAAGGGGTTGCAATATAAAACCTTGTTGAACAAACATTTTCTTAAGGTAACCCTCTAACTTTTTATCCATTGGATCTGAAAAAGCACAGCTATCCTCCACCGGGATAGTGGTACGCTTAGCTAAGGTAGAAACTGCTCCCTCCACCTTAGGGACCGTTTGCCATAAGTCCCTTGTGGTGGCGTCTATTGGAAACATTTTTCTAAATATCGGAGGGGGTGAGAACGGCACACCGGGTCTATCCCACTCCTTAGTAACAATTTCAGTAAGTCTCTTAGGTATAGGAAAAACCTCAGTACTCGTCGGTACCGCAAAATATTTATCCAACCTACACATTTTCTCTGGTATTGCAACTGTGTTACAATCATTCAGAGCCGCTAACACCTCCCCTAGTAATACACGGAGGTTTTCCAGTTTAAATTTAAAATTTGAAATATCTGAATCCAGTCTGTTTGGATCAGAACCGTCACCCACAGAATGAAGTTCTCCGTCCTCATGTTCTGCCACCTGTGACGCAGTGTCTGACATGGCCCTAATATTATCAGCGCACTCTGTTCTCACCCCAGAGTGATCACGCTTACCTCTTAGTTCTGGTAATTTAGCCAAAACCTCAGTCATAACAGTAGCCATATCCTGTAATGTGATTTGTAATGGCCGCCCAGATGTACTCGGCGCTACAATATCACGCACCTCCCTCTGAGCGGGAGATGTAGGTACTGACACGTGAGGCGAGTTAGTCGGCATAACTCTCCCCTCGTTGTTTGGTGAAATTTGTTCAATTTGTACAGATTGACTTTTATTTAAAGTAGCATCAATACAGTTAGTACATAAATTTCTATTGGGCTCCACTTTGGCATTGCAACAAATGACACAGGTATCATCCTCTGAATCAGACATGTTTAACACACTAGCAAATAAACTTGCAACTTGGAAATACAATTCAATTAGAAAAATATTAAAATGTACTGTGCCTTTAAGAAGCACAGAAGATCTATGACAGTTGAAAATTAATAAATTGAAACAGTTATAGCCTCAATCCTTGTAAACAACACAACTTTAGCAAAGGTTTAATCCCATTAGCAAAGATAACAAATTCTGAAAGCAGGAAACAAATTACAGAATAAACGTTTTTTATCTCAGTCAAACTAATTCTCACAGCTCTGCTGAGAGAAATTACCTCCCTCAAAATAAGTTTTGAAGACCCCTGAGCTCTGTAGAGATGAACCGGATCATGCAGGGAATACAATGAGTTGCTGACTGAAATATTTGATGCATAGAAAAAGCGCCAAAAAACGGCCCCTCCCCCTCACACACAGCAGTGAGGGAGAACAGAAACTGTCAGAAAAACAGATTAAGCAACTGCCAAGTGGAAAAATAGTGCCCAAACATTTATTCACACAGTACCTCAGCAAATGAAAACGATTTTACATTCCAGCAAAAACGTTAAACATAATCTCTAGTTATTAAACAGCTTTATGTATTTCTTACAGTGTAATTCTAGTGAAGTACCATTCCCCAGAATACTGAAGTGTAAAGTATACATACATGACATTATATCGGTATGGCAGGATTTTCTCATCAATTCCATTGTCAGAAAATAAAAACTGCTACATACCTCTATGCAGATTCATCTGCCCGCTGTCCCCTGATCTGAAGTTTACCTCACTCCTCAGATGGCCGAGAACAGCAATATGATCTTAACTACTCCGGCTAAAATCATAGCAAAACTCTGGTAGATTCTTCTTCAAACTCTGCCAGAGAGGTAATAACACACTCCGGTGCTATTTTAAAATAACAAACTTTTGATTGAAGATATAAAACTAAGTATAATCACCATAGTCCTCTCACACATCCTATCTAGTCGTTGGGTGCAAGAGAATGACTGGGAGTGACGTAGAGGGGAGGAGCTATATGCAGCTCTGCTGGGTGAATCCTCTTGCACTTCCTGTTGGGGAGGAGTAATATCCCAGAAGTAATGATGACCCGTGGACTGATCACACTTAACAGAAGAAAAGTGTACAGAACAATGCACTTATTTTTTTCAAAATGTCCACCCTTGTTGAATTAGAATCAGATGTCTAAAAGCCACCGTTATGAAAAACATCACCTAAATGATCCCATTGTTAAGAGTTGACTAGTACAACAGTGTAACTGACTCACCTGGCCTGATTGGGTACTCAAGAGCACCAACGATGGGATTTTAAAAAGCTTTCCAATTTTCTTCCATTAACAAAATGTGCAATCTTTTTATATGCACACTTTCTGAAGCACCAGCTCCTACTGTGCAAGTATATTTGTATATGCCGTTTGTGACTGGCTGATGGTTGTCACATGTAACCTTCATTTGTGTTACTACATTTTTTTTATATTATGCATTTGTTGATCATGCTCTTCTACTATATTAAATACAGCAGAAATGCATAATTAACAAGTGAATAATAAAGACAATGCAATAACACTCTGAATTTTAAATAAGCCCATAGATATTTCCCCATCATATGACAGCCATCAGCCAATCACAGACTAGTATACATATACACAACTTGTGCACATGCTCAATAGTAGCTGCTGCCTCAGAAAGTGTGTATATAAAAAGATTGCACAAAATTTCATAATAGTAAAAGTAAATTGGAAAGTCTCTTAAAACGGCATGCTGTCTGAATTGTGAAAGTTTAATTTTGACTTTACCATCCCTTTAATGGTGCTTTAAATACTGAGATTGAGAACTACTGGTATAGAAACTTAAATAGAAGAGTAACGTTTCTTAATGATACATTTTTAATCCATCAATACTACTCCCTGTATAGGGTATACATAAGAGCATTTTTACATCAAACTATTAAATAATTGTATTGTTAACCAGTGGTTCTCCAGTTTTTCAGTCCTATTTTTAGCCTAAACCATTATAAATTTAGTCCTTTCAGGTTTTAAATGTTAGAATTAAAAAATAAAATGTTAAAAAGGGACATAATTCAGACAGAGCACACAATTTTTAAAAAGGTCTCCAATTTCTTCTATTATAAAATTTGCTTCATTCTCATGTTAGTCTTTGTTGAAGAGATATCTAAATAGGTAGTGTACACATGTCTAGAGCGCTACATGACAGGAAATAGTGCTGCCATCTAGTGCTTTTGCTAATTATAACATTGTTGCAAAACTGCTGCCCATATAGTACTGCAGAGACGTGCACACTCCTGAACTTACCTTCCTTCTTTTCAACAAAGGATAAAAAGAAAACAAAGAAAATTTGATTATAGAAACTGGACATTTTTTTTAAATTGCATGTGCTATCTGAATCATGAAAGAAAATGAGTTTTATGTCCCTTTAATTATTACTTCTAAATAGCAGTAAAAAAGAAAACAATGCAGCAAAACAGTGAGTTTACATAAAAAATAAATTGAAATTAATTTCCACATGCAAAATTATTATTTTTTATTTAAATTCTGCATGACTAACAAAAAGTGAGATATTATTGTGAGGTATTTTATATAAAAACGGATCCGCACACAATACAAGATGTTTAAGTTCTTCCAATTCTCATGACAAAGCTTATTCCAAATGCATTTTGCAGTAAAATCTGTGGTGTTGTGTGTCAGCTTCTATCATGCACATGTATGTTAAAGGGACATTCCAATCAAAATATAATTGCTCATAGATGTATTACATCATTGAATAGAAACATATTTGCAATATACAAGTATTGGCAAAAATGCTTCTAGTGAAAGTTATCACTGTTTTAGTGAACATTTTTCTCTGCATGTGCATGTGAAGCAGATAGATAGTCTCAGTGCACAAGCATATTAAATACTGCAGCTACTTATAAAACAAGCCCCACTGGCGTTCTATCAGCAATTAAAAAAAATTCAGTCATTACCAGATGACACAAGCACCTTAGGCTCTCTGATCAAGTGCTGTGTTTATAATGCTGGTGCACAGCACATACTTAAATACACTTCTGAAACAGCTACAGCTTTTATTAGAAGTATTTTTGCCAATAAATGTATATTACAAAAATGCATCCATGTGGACTCCAATTTTGGCTGAAATGTTCCTTTAAGCATGCCAGAGCAATATAAAATATCCATTTGGATTGTGCACTCTCACCAACCTTTAACAACTGCCAGGGTGCTGTAGCCAGAATATGCACATCCACAATAAGAACTCACTGAACTTTAGTAAGCTTCAATCCTATATTATAACAGTGATGTTTAGACACAGCAGCGTCTCTTCCTCAGACAAGCCCACATAGTACTACAACTATATTGCATTTCATTCACCTTAAACTGAGCATAAGTCTAGAGGGTGGTGTTTGTTTACCATCCTATGGGCTCGATAAGTTCTCACAAGAACTTGCTCGCCATAATTTAACAAAACAGCAGTCACCAGACCGCCGCTTCCCATAACCTCTAAATTCAATCTCCTTGGTCGAGTCCGACCGAGGAGATTGACAGCTCCTGCCCGCGCGTGATTGGCTGTGTGCGCTCGTGTGCAATGGTGATTACCTGCGGGTAATTTCGGCCCGCCACAGGCGAGCTGAGGAGTACAGGGGCGCGTATACGCGCCCCTGTCCACCTCAGCTTTGATAAATCTAGCCCTATGTCATCTTTTATAATGTCAAGGGGCAGGCTATCGCCCATAGCAACAGCTTAAGGAGGAACAATCCGTTGTACAGATTATCTCCACTTAAGGCAGTATATTGAGTTATGCCTAGTACTACCTTAGCTTACCATATAACTAGTTGCCAAATCAATAACGGTCTGATATAAACAGGAAAATAAACTAAGAAGTTATCATTCTAAAATAAAACCATGATTTAAATTGATTTAACTTAGTATTACTGGCAAGTGATTTTGTAGCATTTAAAAATGTGCTTTTTTATTTGCAAGTGTGTGTGTGTCATATATATATATATATATATATATATATATATATCATAATTTATGTAAGAACTTAACTGATAAATTCATTTCTTTCATATTGGCAAGAGTCCATGAACTAGTGACGTATGGGATATAGAATCCTACCAGGAGGGGCAAAGTTTCCCAAACCTCAAAATGCCTATAAATACACCCATCACCACACCAACAATTCAGTTTAACGAATAGCCAAGTAGTGGGGTGATAAAGAAAGGAGTAAAAAGCATTAACAAAGGAATTTGGAAATAATTGTGCTTTATAGAAAAAAATCATAACCACCATAAAAAAAAAAAAAAAAAAAAAAAAAAAGAGGGTGGGCCTCATGGACTCTTGCCAATATGAAAGAAATGAATTTATTAGGTAAGTTCTTACATAAATTATGTTTTCTTTCATTAAATTGGCAAGAGTCCATGAGCTAGTGACGAATGGGATAGCCATACCCAAGATGTGGAACTCCACGCAAGAGTCACTAGAGAGGGAGGGATAAAAATAATAACAGCCATTTTCCGCTGGAAAAATTAATCCACAACCCAAAATATAAGTTAATTATCATAAATGTGAGGAAAAACCTTAAATCAAAAGCAGAAAAATCAAACTGAAACAGCTGCCTTAAGAACGTTTCTACCAAAAACTGCTTCCAAAGAAGCAAATACATAAAAATGGTAGAATTTAGTAAATGTATGCAAAGAAGACCAAGTAGCAGCTTTGCAAATCTGATCAACTGAAGCTCCATTCTTAAAAGCCCAGCAAGTGGAAACTGATCTAGTAGAATGAGCTGTAATTCTCTGAGGCGGGCTTGATGAATCGAAAGTTTTAACCACGAGGCCAAGGAAACGGCAGATGCCTTCTGACCTTTCCTGGAACCAGAAAATATAAGAAATAGACTAGAAGTCTTCCTGAACTCTTTAGTAGCTTCAACATAATATTTCAAAGCTCTCACCACATTCAAAGAATGTTAAGATCTCTCCAAAGAATTCTTAGGATTAGGACACAAAGAAGGAACAACAATTTCTCTTTTAATGTTGTTACAATTTACAAGCTTAGGTAAGAATTTAAATGAAGTCCACAAAACCTACCTTATCCTGATGAAAAATCAGAAAAGGAGATTCACAAGTGAGAGCGGATAATTCAGAAACTCTTCTAGCAGAAGAGATGGCCAAAAGAAACAACACTTTCCAAGAAAGTAGTTTAATGTCCAAAGAATGAATAGGCTCAAACGGAGGAGCCAGTAAAGCCTTCAAAACTAAATTAAGTTTCTTGGCCACTAGCTCCTGGCCGTTTCCTCAGTTAGTTAAAAACTTTCACTATCTTATGAGAGACTATTTTTTGAACTTTTATCAACATTATTATTTATTATTCAATGAATTTTCTTTACCTGGGCTTTTTCACATTGGTTTAGAAATGTATTGAGATTGTTTTTGTTTTTATCACAGTTTATTTTTTCACTTCTCATCAACTAATTATTGGTTTCAATTTTATTTAAACATTATATGGTCATATTTTATGGTTATTGGTTCTGTAGCCGGCGCATACTAATACTATATATCTTTATATAGTATTTTTTACAAACCTTTATCCAAACTATCCTGAAGAAACTGTAAAATTCTAGGAATTCTAAAAGAATGCCAAGAGAATATATGAGAAGAACACCATGAAAGGTAAGTCTTCCAAACTTGATAATAAATCTTTCTAGAAACAGATTCACAAGCCTGTAACATAGTATTAATCACTGAGTCAGAGAAACCTCTATGACTAAGCGTTCAATTTCCATACCTTCAAATTTAATGATTTGAGATCCTGATGGAAAAAAAAACGACCTTGAGATAAAAGCCTTAATGGAAGTGGCCATGGTTGGCAACTGGACATCTGAACAAGATCCGCATACCAAAACCAGTGAGGCCATGCTGGAGCCACCAGCAGCACAAACAACTGCTCCATGATGATTTTGGAGATCACTCTTGGAAGAAGAACTAGAGGCGGGAAAATATAAGCTGGTTGATAACACCAAGGAAGTGTCAATGCATCCACTGCTTCCGCCTGAGGATCCCTTGACAGATACCTGGGAAGTTTCTTGTTTAGATGAGAGGCCATCAGATCTATTTCTGGAAGTCCCCACATCTGAACAATTTGAGAAAACACATCTGGGTGGAGAGACCATTCTCCCGGATGTAAAGTCTGGCAACTGAGGTAATCCGCTTCCCAATTGTCTATACCTGGGATATGAACCGCAGAAATTAGACAGGAGCTGGATTCCGACCAAACAAGTATCCGAGATACTTCTTTCATAGCTTGGGGACTGTGAGTCCCACCCTGATGATTGACATATGCCACAGTTGTGATATTGTCTGTCTGAAAACAAATGAACGGTTCTCTCTTCAACAGAGGCCAAAACTGAAGAGCCCTGAGAATCGCACGGAGTTCCAAAATATTGATTGGTAATCTCGCCACTTGAGATTTCCAAACCCCTTGTGCTGTCAGAGATCCCCAAACAGCTCCCCAACCTGAAAGACTCACATCTGTTGTGATCACAGTACAGGTTGGACGAACGAAAGAGGCCCCTAGAAATATAAGATGGTGATCTAACCACCAAGTCAGAGAAAGTCGAACATTGGGATTTAAGGATATTAATTGTGATATCCTTGTATAATCCCTGCACCATTGATTCAGCATACAAAGCTGGAGAGGTCTCATATGAAAACGAGCAAAGGGGATTGCGTCCGATGCTGCAGTCATGAGACTGAAGGTTCTGACAGGCTGCAACCAATTTCAAACGTCTCTTGTCTGTTAGAGACAAAGTCATGGACACTGAATCCATCTGGAAACTTAAAAAGGTTACCTTTGTCTGAGGAATTAAAGAACTTTTTGGTAAATTGATCCTCCAACCATGTTTTCGAAGAAACAACACTAGTTGATTCGTGTGAGATTCTGCAGAACGTAAAAGACTGAGCGAGTACCAAGATATCGTCCAAATAAGGAAACACTGCAATTTCCCGCTCTCTGATTAGAGAGTAGGGCACCTAGAACCTTTGAAAAAAAATTTGGAGCTGTCGTTAGGCCAAAAGGAAGAGCAACAAATTGTCTAGAAAAGAGAATTTTAGGAACCGATAGCGATCTGGATGAATCGAATATGAAGATATGCATCCTGTAAGTCTATTGAGGACATAATGCCCTTGCTGAACAAAAGGCAGAATAGTCCTTATAGTCACCATTTTGAAAGTTGGTAATCTTACATATCGATTCAAAATCTTTAGATCCAGAACTGGTCTGAATTAATTTTCTTTCTTTGGGACAATGAATAAAACCCCAGACCCTGTTCCTGAAACGGAGCTGGCATGATTACCCCTGATAACTCCAGGTCTGAAACACACTTCACGAAAGTCTGAGCCTTTACTGGGATGCGTGAGAGAAAAAATCTTCTCACAGGCGGTCTTATTTTGAATCCTATTCTGTACCCCTGAGAGACAATACTTTGAATCCAATGATTTTGGGCCGCATTGATCCAAACATCTTTTAAATATTTTAATCTGCCCCCTACCAGCTGAGCTGGAATGAGGGCCGCACCTTTATGCGGACTTGGGGGCTGGCTTCGATCTCTTAAATGGCTTGGATTTATTCCAATTTGAAGAAGGCTTCCAATTGGAAACAGATTCCTTGGGAGAAGGATTAGGTTTCTGTTCCTTATTTTGTCGAAAGGAACAATAACGGTTAGAAGCTTTAGTTTTACCCTTAGGTCTTTTATCCTGAGGGGAAAAAAATCCCTCCCCCCCCGTGACAGTTGAATTTATTGAATCCAACTCAGAACCAAATAATTTATTACCTTGGAAAGAAAGAGAGCTAGCAATCTGGACATAGAAGTCATATCAGCACTCCAAGATTTGAGCCACAAAGCTCTTCTAGCTAAAGACATAGATGTAACATCAATTTTGATAATATCAAAAATTGCATCACAAATGAAATTATTAGCATGTTGAATCAACTTAACAATGCTAGATAAATCATGATTCGATACTTGTTGCGCTAAAGTTTCCAACCAAAAAGTTGAAGCAGCTGCAACATCAGCCAACAAAATTGCAGGCCTAAGAAGATGACCTGAATATAAATAAGCATTCCTTAGATAAGATTCAAGTTTCCTATCTAAAGGATCTTTAAAAGAAGTACTATCTTCCGTAGGAATAGTAGTACGTTTAGCAAGAGTAGAGATAGCCCCATCAACTCTTGGGATCTTTCCCCAAAATCCAATTTAACTGCTGGCAAAGGATACAATTTTTTAAACCGTGAAGAAGGAATAAAAGAAGTACCAGGCCTATTCCATTCCTTAGAATCATATGAGAAATAGCATCAGGAACTGGAAAAACCTCTGGAATAACCACAAGTTTTTTTAGACAGAAATTAAACGTTTGCTAGTTTTAATATCAAGAGGACTAGTTTCCTCCATATCTAATGTAATCAACACTTCTTTTAACAAAGAACGAATATACTCCATTTTAAATCAGATAGATCCTTATCAGAGAAGGATAATTCAGTATGTTGCTGGTCATTTGAAATTTCATCAACCTTATGAGAAGTTTTAAAAAGACCTTTTACATTTATTAGAAGGTGGAATGGCAGACAAAGCCTTCTGAATAGAATCAGAAATAAATTCTTTTAAATTTACAGGTATATATTTTGCATTAGATGTTGAGGGAACAGCAACAGGTAATGAACTACTACTGATGGATACATTCTCTGCATGTAAACGTTTATCATGACAACTATTACAAACCACAGCTGGAGGTATAACCTCCACAAGTTTACAACAAATGCACTTAGCTTTGGTAGAACTGTTATCAGGCCGCAGGGTTCTAACAGTGATTTCTGAGACAGGATCAGATTGAGACATCTTGCAAATGTAAGAGAAAAAAACATTTAAATCAAAATGATCAATTTCCTTATATGGCAGTTTCAGGAATGGGAAAAAATGCAAACAGCATAGCCCTCAGACATAGAAAAGAGGCAAATAGGAATGGGGTCTTAAATAATGAAAATATTTGGCAACAAGTATGACGCACAACAAACAGAAAAATATTTTTTGGAGACAAAAACGTCCGGAAACGACACACTCGCGTCTTAGATGACGCAACCTTGTGAAAGACTCTGCGTCAACTAAGACGCCGGAAATAACGAATTTGCGTCAACAAACGTAACTTCGCGCCAAAAAAAATACAATAAACTTTGGCATTTTGCGCCCTCGCAAGCCTAATTCTGCCCGCGAATTTAAAAGACAGTCAATTGAAAAAAAAGATTATACCCCAGGTAAGAAATACATTTTTCATAAAAAAGCATTTCCCAGATATGAAACGGACAGTCTGCAAAAGGAAATATACTGAAAACCTGAATCATGGCAAATATAAGTACAATACATATATTTAGAATTTTATATAAATACATAAAGTGCCAAACCATAGCTGAGTGTCTTAAGTAATGAAAACATACTTACCAAAAGACACCCATCCACATATAGCAGATAACCGTTTCAGTACTGGTTTGGCTATCAGTAGAGGTAATGGAATATGAGAGTATATCGTCGATCTGAAAAGGGAGGTAGGAGATGAATCTCTACGATCGATAACAGAGAACCTATGAAATAGATTCCCGTGAGGAAAACCATTGCATTTAATAGGTGATGCTCCCTTCACATCCCTCTGACATTCACTGTACTCTGAGAGGAAACGGGCTTCAAAATGCTGAGAAGCGCATATCAACGTAGAAATCTTAGCACAAACTTACTTCACCACCTCCATAGGAGGCAAAGTTTGTAAAACTGAATTGTGGGTGTGGTGAGGGGTGTATTTAAAGGCATTTTGAGGTTTGGGAAACTTTGCCACTCCTGGTAGGATTGTATATCCCATACGTCACTAGCTCATAAACTCTTGCCAATTACATGAAATATATATATATATATATATATATATATATATATATATATATATATATATATATATATATATATATATATATATATATATATATATATATATATATATATATATATATATATATATATATATATATATACACACAGTGAGGCCCCGGTTTACGCACGACTCGGTATACGAAATTTCGGTTTACGAAATCGAAATTTGAAGAAAATTTGACTCGGTTTACAAATTTTTTTCGCAATACGAAACAAAATGCCGGTTTGCCCCCCTCGGTTTTACGAATTTTTTTCGCAATACGAAACAAAATGCCGGTTTGCCCCCCTCGGTTTACGAATATTTTTCGCAATACGAAACCAGTGGCCCCTGTGCCCCCTGCATACTCAAGTATGATTGAATTAATGAAGTTTGGGTACCAGTGTAGAGGTGTTGGAGAGGTTTTGGAGCCATTTTGCAGCAAGTTGTTGAGCCTTTTGGAGCCATTTGCAGCAAGTTGTTGAGCCTTTTGGAGCCATTTGCAGCAAGTTGTTAAGCCTTTTGGAGCCATTTGCAGCAAGTTGTGGAGCCTTTTGGAGACATTGGAGCCATTTGCAGCAAGTTGTTAAGCCTTTTGGAGCCTTTTTTGGACACTTTACTTGAATTTTTTCAGACCTCCGGAACGCATTAATTGATTTTCAATGCATTCCTATGGGAAACCGTGTTTCGGTTTACGAATTTTTCGCAATACGAAACGACCCGGAGAACGAATTAAATTCGTAAACCGAGGCCTCACTGTATATATATATATATATATATATATATATAAAACATAATTTATGCTTACCTGATAAATTCCTTTCTCCTGTAGTGTAGTCAGTCCACGGGTCATCATTACTTATGGGATATTAACTCCTCCCCAACAGGAAGTGCAAGAGGATCACCCAAGCAGAGCTGCTATATAGCTCCTCCCCTCTACGTCACACCCAGTCATTCGACCGAGAACCAAACGAGAAAGGAGAAACTATAGGGTGCAGTGGTGACTGGAGTATAATTAAAAAATTTAGACCTGCCTTAAAAAACAGGGCGGGCCGTGGACTGACTACACTTAACAGGAGAAAACATAATTTATGCTTACCTGATAAATTCCTTTCTCCTGTAGTGTAGTCAGTCCACGGGTCATCATTACTTCCGAGATATTACTCCTCCCCAACAGGAAGTGCAAGAGGATTCACCCAGCAGAGCTGCATATAGCTCCTCCCCTCTACGTCACTCCCAGTCATTCGACCAAGGACCAACGAGAAAGGAAAAGCCAAGGGTGAAGTGGTGACTGGAGTATAAATTAAAAAATATTTACCTGCCTTAAAAACAGGGCGGGCCGTGGACTGATCACACAACAGAAGAAAGGAATTTATCAGGTAAGCATAAATTATGTTTTCTTCTGTTAAGTGTGATCAGTCAACGGGTCATCATTACTTCTGGGATACCAATACCAAAGCAAAAGTACACGGATGACGGGAGGGATAGGCAGGCTCTTTATACAGAAGGAACCACTGCCTGAAGAACCTTTCTCCCAAAAATAGCCTCCGATGAAGCAAAAGTGTCAAATTTGTAAAATTTGGAAAAAGTATGAAGCGAAGACCAAGTTGCAGCCTTGCAAATCTGTTCAACAGAGGCCTCATTCTTGAAGGCCCAAGTGGAAGCCACAGCTCTAGTAGAATGAGCTGTAATTCTTTCAGGAGGCTGCTGTCCAGCAGTCTCATAAGCTAAACGAATTATGCTACGAAGCCAAAAAGAAAGAGAGGTAGCGGAAGCTTTTTGACCTCTCCTCTGCCCAGAGTAAATGACAAACAGAGAAGACGTTTGTCGAAATTCCTTAGTTGCCTGTAAGTAAAATTTTAGAGCACGGACTACATCCAGGATGTGCAGTAGACGTTCCTTCTTTAAAGAAGGATTTGGGCATAAAGAAGGAACAAC